>NC_079193.1:360023317-360323317 GCF_029499605.1 Hyla sarda
CCGCTCTAAAATTGATCCTCCAAAATAATTAACCTGTTCAATAACAATGGTCTTCGCCCACCCTGGTAACGTCAGTGAAAGGGTCTGAGTACATTGTATCTCAGCCAGTGTTTCCCAACCAGGGTGCCTTTAGCTGTTGTAAAACTACAACTCCCAGCATGCCCGGACAGCCTTTGGCTGTCCGGGCATGCTGGGAGTTGTAGTTTTGCAACAGCTGGAGGCACCCTGGTTGGGAAACTGTGATCTAAGCCCATCATGTGGGGTCGTGTTCTGTGACCCCCTGGTTGGATGTCATATGCCGTTCAGTGTCTGGTTGCTTGGATTGCAGCATTGTACAGACACAGCTAGGAATGATTAAAAGGAAATTGTCTGAATTTTATAAAATTCCCCTCTGTCGCCCACCCGGCCGAGATCACTGAATGACACACGGTGCTACCGCAACCCACCCCACCAAACCTGTGTGGGATCAATAATGTCACATCCTTCTCTGTGGCTGCAAGAGAACAAATCACACTGAGCAACCGGCCTGACAAACTAGTTACACATCATGTACGATAGAGGATAGATAGATATGTGATAGATAGATAGATAGATAGATAGATATGTGATAGATAGATATGTGATAGATAGATAGATAGATAGATATGTGATTGATATGAGATAGATATGAGATAGATAGATATGAGATAGATATTAGATAGATAGATAGATATGTGATAGATAGATAGATAGATATGTGATAGATAGATATGTGATAGATAGATAGATAGATAGATAGATATGTGATTGATATGAGATAGATATGAGATAGATAGATATGAGATAGATATTAGATAGATAGATAGATATGTGATAGATAGATAGATAGATAGATATGAGATAGATAGATATGAGATAGATAGATAGATAGATAGATATGAGATAGATAGATATGTGATAGATAGATATGTGATAGATAGATAGATAGATAGATATGAGATAGATATGAGATAGATAGATAGATATGAGATAGATAGATAGATATGAGCTAGATAGATATGAGACAGATATGGGATAGATAGATAGATATGAGATAGATAGATAGATATGAGATAGATAGATAGATAGATATGAGACAGATATGATATAGATAGATAGATATGGGATAGATATGAGATAGATAGATAGATAGATAGATAGATAGATAGATATGAGATAGATAGATAGATATGAGATAGATAGATAGATATGAGATAGATAGATATGAGACAGATATGAGATAGATAGATAGATAGATAATTAAATAGATAGATCCTGCCATACTGTTCCATAGTGTGATGGAAGAATTGTTCTCTGGACTTCAGACTCTATTATGATTTCTTGCTACAAGAACAGACCACAGCAGAGCAGGAGGTGGAGGAGACTGTGCGGCTGTGATTTAGTTCCCCCTATTTCTGGGCAGTTCCCTGTGTAATGAATCCTGCCTGTGACAAAACTGTTGCAGTCACAAGGGGAGCACCCGTGTCCTGGCTGGGAGGGGAGCAGGGCCTCAAAGGGGTTAGTGCAGTTCTTAACTGAATCCCTGATGTCAAGACTGTTACAGCCTATGGCGGAGCAGAGCGCCATTGGTTCCCTTCCTCACCATTTACCCTTATAAACCACAGGCTGCTTCTGGTGCAAGCGAATCAATATTAATATAGATCTGGTAATATATTGGGACACTATTACTGGGAGTCTGGTAATATATG
This sequence comes from Hyla sarda, assembly GCF_029499605.1. Classification (NCBI taxonomy): domain Eukaryota; kingdom Metazoa; phylum Chordata; class Amphibia; order Anura; family Hylidae; genus Hyla; species Hyla sarda. The sequence continues at coordinate 360,025,045 of NC_079193.1, forward strand.
GGGGCACTAATAATATTGAGTCTGGTAATATACGGGGGCACTATTACTAGGGGCCTGGTAATACATGGGGACACTATTACTGGGAGTCTGGTAATATATGGGGGCACTATTAATAGGGGTCTGGAAATTTATGGGGGCACTATTAATAGGGCTCTGGAAATTTATGGGGGCACTATTAATAGGGGTCTTGTAAAGTATGGGGACACTATTATCAGAGCTCTGGGAATATATGGGGACACTATTAAAAGGGGTCTGGTAAAATATGGAGGCATTAATAATAGGGGTCTGGTAATATATGGGGGCACTATTTATAGGGGTCTGGTAAAATATGGAGGCGCTATTAATAGGGGAAGAGTAATATATGGGGCACTATGAATAGGCATCTGGTAATATATGGGGACACTATTACTGGGAGTCTGGTAATATATGGGGGACTATTAATAGGGGTCTGAGACTTATGGTGGTCTTGGGTGTTGCGGTGATAGTGTGGGGTATATGGGTATTATCCCTTAATTGTCGTGACACCAGGGTGAGGTTTCCTCAATGTAATGGTCCTACCGCCAACCGTCCCACAAACGGCAGGGAGAAATAACGGAATGTCCACAGAAGATTTTATGAAGCAAACTTGAAGTAACTTTACTGCATATTTTATGCAACGACATGTAACAGAACAGTCTTTGAGAGAGAGAACCGGGATACAGGTTCCTCACAGGTTTGCTGGGACTCCGGATCAATGATCTTTGGTACTAGCCACTGTGCTACTATTTTTAGGAGATTTGAGCTTCTAGTAGTCACACAGGATTCAGTTTGAGTTTTGAGTAACTCACGTTTTGTGGCTGCGGTATTAGGCTTCAGGCCTAGCTGGAATTGATGCTGAAGATATGAGATGATGAGATGTGCTTTCTTAAAGTGTCAGGAACCAGAGAGAGAATTTAGTGGCTGCAGACCCTTATATAAAGGGGGTGGGACAAAACTCATTGGTGAGCAGAACCTGTCAGTCCTGACCCAGTGAACTCTGGGTATCACATGAAGCAAAGGTCCTTAAACCATAGTACAATTTAATTAAAGGCACGTGACCTCTAAGGTCCTATACAGAGGTATTTCTATATAACATATTAAATATATATATATACACATTAAATACCATTTACATGAGGCGACTAGGGGTTAGCCCTACAGGAGAGCCCTATTGACATGGAGGGACTCTGGCTGAGGGGACTTTAGACAAAGGGACAGGACCAGGTCCTGTACCGGGACACCACAGTACTATATGGGGGCACTATTAATAGGGTGCACTATTGCTGTGTGGAGCCTAAAGGGGGCCCCTTCATAGTTGGGGGGGGGGGGGAATATAAGGAAGCATTATTACCATCTTTTGTGTACAGCAGTGGTCTCTAAACAGTGGCCCTCCAGATGTTGCTAAATTACAACTCGCAGTTGTAGTCTTGCAACATCTGGAGGACCACCATATGGAGACAACTGTAGAGGTCAGAAGAAAGGAAAAGTGACTTATTCCGATCTAAGAGGACGCCCTCTGTAGTCATTTCATATAACTGCACTGTAATCACTTATACAGTCTGCAGAGCCTGTGTACAGCAGGTATTTACCACTATATGGTGGTAACATTGGTCTTTATATATATATATTGTTTTTTTTTTGATTATTTAATAACTCATTGTGATCTTGCCATATAGTGTGCTACATCTGAAAATGCTGCCAATGGAAACTACAAACAGGAGTGAGGTGCATTACTATGCGGTTCATAGATTCTCTAATTTATTGATATATGGCGGTAGCTATAAATACGTCTATGAGTAAACACAGCTGTTTGGCATCCACAAAGAGGTAAGTGGGCACTGACGCCCCCCGTGCTGCCGGCTTTCACCCTTTGTTGTTGGGTTTAGTTGCCTCGTGCACATGGCTGCCACCTGTCACATCAGCTGCGGGGTCTGTACCTAGGGTGACGTCTCTTTCGGTGGGGTCTATAAAAGGGTCGGCTATCTGGTGGCGAACGCCCGCTCGTTCTTCAGACCAAATTTGGCCGCAAGGTGCATCACAACAGGTGTCGGTTACATGTCATGAGTAATGAGCTAAGACGAGCGTCCTCGTTCTGTATACGCAGGTCACCCCTCCTGAGGGGGAACAGGACATTACTGGGGGGAGCCGGGAGCTCAGTGCCAGGAATTACTGTAAATAGAAAAGACGTGACCTTACTACTGTAATGCCAGAACATGGCGGACACATGTATACCTAGTGGTCTCCAAACTGTGGCCCTCCAGATGCTGCAAAACTACAACTCCCAGCATGCCCGGACAGCAGTATATATCTATATGTCTCATCTCTGCAGTCAGTTGTCTAATGTGATGTGCATGGGGCCTCTGAACTATCACCCAAACATCTATCTATCTATCTCATATCTATCTATCTATCTATCTATCTATCTATCTATCTGTATATCTATCTATCTCATATCTATCTATCTATCTATCTATCTATCTATCTATCTCATATCTATCTATCTATCTATCTATCTCATATATATCTATCTCATATCTATCTATCTATCTGTATATCTATCTATCTCATATCTATCTATCTCATATCTATCTATCTATCTATCTATCTCATATCTATCTATCTATCTATCTATCTATCTGTATATCTATCTATCTCATATCTATCTATCTATCTATCTATCTCATATCTATCTATCTGTATATCTATCTATCTCATATCTATCTATCTATCTATCTCATATCTATCTATCTATCTCATATCTATCTATCTCATATCTATCTATCTATCTCATATCTATCTATCTATCTGTATATCTATCTATCTCATATCTATCTATCAATCTATCTATCTCATATCTATCTATCTATCTCATATCTATCTATCTATCTGTATATCTATCTATCTCATATCTATCTATCTATCTATCTATCTATCTCATATCTATCTATCTATCTATCTATCTATCTATCTGTCTATCTATCTCATATCTATCTATCTATCTATCTATTTATCTCATATCTATCTATCTATCTATCTCATATCTATCTATCTATCTATCTCATATCTATCTATTTATCTATAGTTACTCCAAAAGAGTCGCAGTACACCCAAACAGCATAAGGTGCACCTTATGCTGTTTGAGTGTGCTGCGACTCTTTTGGAGTAACTATCGATGGACACGGTCTGCGACTGGGACCACAGTCATCACTTGCACCCCTATCTACTCTCTGTGACCTACTGAGGTTGTGCTGCCTATCTTGTATTTGTGGATATCTATTTATCTATCTATCTATCTCATATCTATCTATCTATCTATCTCATATCTATCTATCTATCTCATATCTAGCTATCTATCTATCTATCTCATATCTATCTATCTCATATCTATCTATCTCATATCTATCTATCTATCTATCTATCTATCTATCTATCTATCTATCTATCTATCTCATATCTATCTATCTATCTCATATCTATCTCATATCTATCTATCTCATATCTATCTATCTATCTCATATCTATCTCATATCTATCTATCTATCTATCTCATATCTATCTATCTATCTATCTCATATCTATCTCATATCTATCTGTCTCATTTCTATCTATCTCATATCTATCTCATATCTATCTATCTCATATCTATCTATCTATCTCATATCTATCTCATATCTATCTATCTATCTATCTATCTCATATCTATCTATCTATCTATCTATCTATCTATCTCATATCTATCTCATATCTATCTGTCTCATTTCTATCTATCTCATATCTATCTCATATCTATCTATCTCATATCTATCTATCTATCTATCTCATATCTATCTATCTCATATCTATCTCATATCTATCTATCTATCTATCTCATATCTATCTATCTTATATCTATCTATCTATCTCATATCTATCTATCTATCTCATATCTATCTATCTATCTATCTATCTCATATCTATCTCATATCTATCTATCTCATATCTATCTATCTATCTCATATCTATCTATCTATCTATCTATCTATCTATCTATCTATCTATCTATCTCATATCTATCTATCTCATATCTATCTATCTATCTCATATCTATCTATCTATCTATCTATCTCATATCTATCTATCTCATATCTATCTCATTTCTATCTATCTCATATCTATCTATCTCATATCTATATCATATCTATCTATCTATCTATCTATCTCATATCTATCTATCTATCTATCTCATATCTATCTATCTCATATCTATCTATCTCATATCTATCTATCTATCTATCTATCTATCTATCTATCTATCTATCTCATATCTATCTATCTATCTCATATCTATCTATCTCATATCTATCTATCTATCTATCTATCTATATATCTATAAACCAATAGTAAGCAGCACATCCAGTAAAGAGAGTCCAAGGGGTGCACGCCAATTGGATCTCGGTGTTCCGATCCCACTTTGAATAAGGTTGATAATAGCCAGCACACCAAAGTTAGTGCAAATAAAGGTGTTCTTTATTCCATATACGAGACAACGTTTCAGCGATCTCACATCGCCATTTTCAAATTTGAAATTTGAAAATGGCGATGTGAGATCGCTGAAACGTTGTCTCGTATATGGAATAAAGAACACCTTTATTTGCACTAACTTTGGTGTGCTGGCTATTATCAACCTTATCTATCTATCTATCTATCTATCTATCTATCTCATATCTATCTATCTATCTATCTATCTAACTCATTATCTCTCTATCTCATATCTATCTATATATCTATTTCATATCTATCTATCTCTCTCATATATATCTATCTCATATCTATCTCATATCTATCTATATATCTATTTCATATCTATCTATCTCTCTCATATCTATCTATCTCATATCTATCTCACATCTATCTATCTATCTCACATCTATCTATCTATTTATCTATCTATCTATCTCATATCTATCTATCTATCTATCTAACTCATTATCTCTCTATCTCATATCTATCTATATATCTATTCATATCTATCTATCTATTTCATATCTATCTATCTCTCTCATATCTATCTATCTATCTCATATCTATCTCATATCTAATTATCTATCTATCTCATATCTATCTATCTATCTATCTATCTCATATCTATCTATCTATCTCATATCTATCTATCTATCTATCCCTTTAATATATTGCAGATATATTTAAATGAAATTAAATTAAATGAAAAAAAAAATGTCTACAAATGATATGTAAAATGAGTGATTCTAAATATTTTTCTCCCTCTGGAATAATGTTACAATCTCTTAGAGAACTTCTGTATCTTCTTGTGGCCTGAGGCCCAGCACTGGCTCTTAGTCCTGTATAGGGACCTCCTGCTGTTTCCTCATTCATTCCTCCTGGAGGTGACTCCTCCTCAGGTAGAGGCCCCATCCATTGCCCAAGACATCTTCCTCCTGCGGGGTCACAGATGACAGGGCCCCCTCCCCTGGCGGCCATGAACTTGTACATACATCTGATACCAGGGGGGGGGGGGGGGGGGTGGCACAGGAATGCTCCATCCTGCTGTAACAGAAGATATCCGGCCGCTGACCTCTATGTTACTAATGTATCTCTGGTTACATGGGAACTATTCTCCAGGAAACGCTTTATCTCCCAGCGCTGACCTCTATCCTCCGCTTCCTGCCCATTTAACTATCAGCGCACAAGGGCCTATTTATCAATTCATGGGCACTCCATTGTAAGTACCACCACCCAAAAAATATATACAAATTATATATATAAAATGATCTTATAACAAAAAAAACACTTAAAGGGGTACTCCTCTAGAAAAAATTTTTTTTAAATCACCTGGTGCCAGAAAGTTAAACAGATTTGTAAATTTCTTCTATTTCAAAATCTTAATCCTTCCAGTACTTATCAGCCTCTGTATGCTCCACAGAAAGTTCTTTCCGTTTTGAATTTCCTTTCTGTCTGACCACAGTGCTCTCTGCTGACACCTCTGTCCATGTCAGGAACTGTCCAGAGCAGGAGCAAATCCCCATAGCAAACCTATCCTGCTCTGGACAATTCCTAAAATGGACAGAGGTGTCAGCAGAGAGCACTGTGGTCAGACAGAAAGGAAATTCAAAAAGGATAGAACTTCCTGTGCAACATATAGCAGCTGATAAGTACTGGAAGGATTAAGATTTTTAAATAGAAGTAATTTACAAAACTGTTTAACTTTCTGGCACCAGTTTTTTTTTTTTTTTTATTATTGTGTTTTCCAGAGGAGTACCCCTTTAATGGATCTGGTCTGATATGCTCTGTGCCCAAGGTGAACCTGGCAGGAGGGACCCCATAATGTCACATTGCTACCCCATTAAAGCTCTAGATACATTCCCCATTCCCCATAACAGTGCCAGTCAAAGCGCCATCATTAGGGTTAGAGATGAGCGAACTTACAGTAAATTCGATTCGTCACAAACTTCTCGGCTCGGCAGTTGATGCCTTTTCCTGCATAAATTAGTTCAGCTTTCCGGTGCTCAGGTGGGCTGGAAAAGGTGGATACAGTCCTAGGAGACTCTTTCCTAGGAATGTATCCACCTTTTCCAGCCCACCGGAGCACCTGAAAGCTGAACTAATTTACGCAGGATAAGTCATCAACTACCGAGCCGAGAAGTTCGTGACGAATCGAATTTACTGTAAGTTCGCTCATCTCTAATTAGGGTCTATTCAGATGGTGGAATTTCTGCCTCAAATTAAAGCCCAATACACTTCTATAGGATTCCGCACTCCCGTTGACACTTTCGGAATTTCCGCTTGCGGAAATTCCGAAGTGTCAATGGGAGTGCGGAATCCCATAGAAGTATATTAGGCTTTCATTTGAGGTGGAATTCTGCCGTGTGAATAGACCCTATGGGGGAGATTTATCAAAACCTGTGCAGAGGAAAACTTGCCCAGTTGCCCATAGCAACCAATCAGCTCGCTTCTTTCATTTTCCACAGGCCTTCATAAAAATGAAAGGAGCGAGCTGATTGGTTGCTATGGGCAACTGGGCAAGTTTTCCTCTGCACAGGTTTTGATAAATCTCCCCCTAACAGTGTAGTGCATCCCTAAGAAACTAGGAAGGGACTCAAAAAGATTGCTGGTCATAGTGTCCCCATAACAGTGCCCACCCAATCAAAGTGCCCTCATATTAACATCCTGCCAGAAAGTACTAAGTGTTGTTCTTGCAAGTCATAGTACCTCCATTGGAGGTCACATAACAGTGTTATGCCCCAGTGCCCCCATAACAATGATAAAACAAAGTGCCCTCATACTATGGTAATACCAGACAGCCAACTATGCCATATGTGCCAACAAGTGCCACAACAATACAATGCCCCATTAACCCCTTAAGGACTCAGGGTTTTTCCGTTTTTGCACTTTCGTTTTTTCCTCCTTACCTTTAAAAAAAAATCATAATTCTTTCAATTTTGCACCTAAAAATCCATATGATGGCTTATTTTTTGCGCCACCAATTCTACTTTGTAATGACATCAGTCATTTTACCTAAAAATCTATGTCGAAAAGGAAAAAAAAATCATTGTGCGACAAAGTTGAAAACCCCCCCCCCCCCAAAAAAAACCCGGCATTTTGTAAGTTTTGGAGGCTTCCAATTCGACGCAGTACATTTTTCTGTAAAATGTCTTAATTCTGTAGGTCCATACGGTTAAAATGATCCCCTACTTATATAGGTTTGATTTTGTTGGAAAAAATCATAACTACATGCAGGAAAATTTATACATTTAAAATTGTTCTCTTTTGACCCCTATAACTTTTTTATTTTTCTGTGTACAGGGCGGTATGTGGGCTCATTTCTTGCGCTGTGATCTGAAGTTTTTAGCGGTACCATTTTTGTATTGATCAGACTTTTTTATGGCTTTTTATTCATTTATTCATGATATAAAAAGTGATGAAAAATAAGCTATTTTGGACTTTGGAATTTTTTTTGCGCGTACGTCATTGACTTTGCGGTTTAATTAACTATATATTTTTTTATAATACGGACATTTCCACACGCGGTGATATATGTTTATTTTTATTTACACCGTTTTTTTTTTTTATGGGAAAAGAGGGGTGGTTCAAACTTTTATTAGGGAAGGGGTTAATTGATCTTGACTGAGCTAGCCGGGAGTAGTTTACTTTCACTTTAGATGCGGCGATCAACTTTGAACGCCGTGTCTAAAGGGTAGATAGCACGCGGAACCGTGATCTGTGCCGAGTGCCATTAGCCACGGGTTTCGGCCGTTGCCGATCCGCTATGACGCGGGGCCATGTAATAGAAAGGGAGCGGACTCAGGGCGTACAGGTACGCCCTGCGTCCTTATGAGGTTAAAAGGATTTACAAGTGCCCCATGACATTGGTGGTGACTGTGCCATAGTGCCCCCATGACAGTATAATTTCAAAGTGCACTCATATACCGGTAGTAATATGTCAATAATTCCTGACTTAATCCCCCATTATTGCCATCTATAGTTCAATGCAGCCCTAAGATCTTTGATGAAGGGCCCAATAAAAATGCTGGCCATAGCCCTGTCATAACAATGGTGTAACAATTTACGGTGCCCTCATAACCGTGCCAGAGCCTTATTCAGATCTTACCTGGGTTTGCTACTCTGACCTTACATCAAAATACCCTGGCCAAGGCAAAACAGCTTGTTGGTGCCCTTCTGGTGCTCAGTACTCTGGGCACACTGCCCTGGCTCCCCCCAAGCTTCGTTCTGGGGTATGTAAGCTAGCATTGCACCAAGGGGTTCATATATATTGAGGATTAAAGGGGTTTTCTGAGCATTTCTTTTTATTATATGCCTACCCGTGCAGTTTAGAAACACAAAGCCGTATACTCACCTACCCTGATCCCTCACTGCTGCTACTGTGACTGCGCCCGGTCACCAGTGCTGTCTTCCTCTTTCTACTTCCATTGGCGTTTGTGTGGGCAGCAACAGTGATTGTCTGAGTGGGCACCAAACACTACTGGAAGCAGGAGGAAGAGGAGAGCAGCAGGAGAAGATGGCATCAGAATGCATTTGGTGGGGGATCAGTGGAGGTGAGTATGCAGTCTTTGTTGTTTTTACTGTCTCGGGAGGCGTATATAAAAATGTTTTGTCCGGACAACCACTTTAAACAGTTAGATGTATTTGGTCACCCTAAGGAGCGGTTACTTTTTCACGTAGGTAATATGGGCACTTTAATTCTTGAATTTCCGAAGTTAAAGGGGTATTCCAGTAAAAAAGAAAAAAAAAGAAAAACTTTTCATATCAACTGGCTCCAGAAAGTTTTCTAAATTACTTCTATTAAAAAATCTTAATCCTTCCAGTACTTTTCAAGCTGCTGAAGTTGAGTTGTTCTTTTTCTGTCTGACCACAGTGCTCTCTGCTGACACCTCTTTCTGTCTCAGGAACTGTCCAGAGTAGAAGCAAATCCCCATAGCAAACCTCCCCTGCTCTGGACAGTTCCTGACATGGACAGAGGTGTCAGCAGAGAGCACTGTGGTCAGACAGAAAAGAACAACTCAACTTCAGCTGCTGATAAGTACTGGAAGGATTAAGATTTATTTTAATAGAAGTAATTTACAAATCTTTTTAACTTTCTGAAACCAGTTGAAAAAAAAAAAAGTTTTTCACTGGAATACCCCTTTAATTTACATATCTATTTACCATGATAGGGGACCAATGCAAATCTACGAATTTATCCCCATGGTTATTTTTGTTACTTGTATTTCTTTTTTCAGCCACGTAGTCACCAACAACGACTGTTCTACTAAATCCGTAGCGCATTGCGTGATGTCGCGGTCCAGGCTGCCGCTAATTAAATTTACATGTAATTTCTAAATCTAAAGACACTCGTGGAGAATTTTCATTTTCACATGTCACATTTTCTTAACACGCCGAGTTCTTCGTATTAACCGCGGCCAGAAATAGTAAGGTTCAAAATAGAAGCGAGCTGAAAATAATCGCACCCCCCCCCCCCCCATCTCCGCCGCTGCCGAGGTGCTAATTGACGAGAGATCTTGTAGCCAGTCAGTAATAATAATGTTCCACTTGGATCAGAGTAATAATAATAAACCTTCACCTTCGAAATAATAAGAAAGCGTTTTTTATGGTTCATGAAAATCACACAAAACCTTTTTGATTCCATAAAATTAAAAAACTTTTTTTATGATAAAAAAAATTCAATACAAGCAAATCTGATATGACGTAGTAATCTGTAAGTAAACTACTAGAGATGAGCGAACTTACAGTAATTTCGATTCGTCACCAACTTCTCGGCTCGGCAGTTGATGACTTTTCCTGCATAAATTAGTTCAGCTTTCCGGTGCTCCCGTGGGCTGGAAAAGATGGATACAGTCCTAGGAGACTCTTTCCTACGACTGTATCCACCTTTTCCAGACCACCGGAGCACCGGAAAGCTGAACTCATTTATGCAGGAAAAGTCATCAACCGCCGAGCTGAGAAGTTCGTGACGAATCGAATTTACTGTAAGTTCGCTCATCTCTATAAACTACATTTGTTTCAGGGCCTTTAAAAAGTATTCACACCCCTAGAACTGTTATAGGCTTTAAAAGGTATTGTTCTAACTTGCATTGCTATCCTCCGAGACCATGACGTGACATCAAGGCCACACCCCCTCATGACATCACGCCACACACCCCTCCATTCATGTCGTCATGCCCCCTCCCATAGACATGAATGGAGAGGGGTGATGTGACGTCACGAGGGGGAGTGGCCATGATGTCACGTCTTGGAGGCAGCGCCCGACACAGAATGCCGGGGGCTGCACCGAGATTGCGGGGGTCCCAGCGACGGGACCCCTGAGATCAGACATCTGATCCCCTATCCTTTAAATAGGGGATAAGATGTCTAAGGCCAAAATACCCCTTTAACAAAGATACACTGTGTAATACTTAATTTCCCCTGTGGTGGCGCTATAGCAAAACTAAACGCTTCACTGAGGCTACGTTCACACGGCAGAACTTCTGCAGGGAATTCTGCATGAAAATTTTGCAGTAAATCACTTCAGTGTCCAATCACTTCAATGGAATTCATGCAGCGGAAAATCTGCAGCAGAAATTCTGCTGTGTGAATGGGACAGTGAAATCCCATTGAAGTGTATTGGCTATGACTTCATACAGAAATTCTAGCGTGTGAACGAACATAGCCTCAAATTCCACATGCATTCTGCACAATTTCCCCACCAGTTCCGCGCAAATTTAATCCCCATTGACTTCAATGGGATTCTGCAGCTGAAGTGTAGAAAAATATCTAACACCAGACTTATAGTGCGGAAAGCGGGATTTTCGCATCAAACATTCCGCAGCAGTGTGAATGACCATTCGGAATGTCATTAAACTAAATGAGCAATAAACTTAAAGGGGTACTCCACTGCTCAGCGTTTGCAGCAAACTGTTCCTAAAGCTAGAGCCGGCGCCGGGAGCTCTTGACGTCCTATCCCCGACCCCTTATGATGTCATGCCCCGCCCCCTCAATGCAAGTCTATAGGAGGGGGTGTGACAGCTGTTACGCCCCCTCCCATAGACTTGCATTGAGGGGGCGGGGCATGACATCACGAGGGGGCGGGGCTAAGACACCACGACACGCCGGCTCCAGCGTTCGGAACAGTTTGTTCCAAACGCTGAGCAACGGAGTACCCCTTTAAGCGGAATTTCGCACAGAACATTCATGTGGAATTCCGCCGTGTGAATGCGGCCTTACTGGTGGGTTCCCCCTCAGATTATAGCTGATCACCGACGGTTCCTGCAAGGGGGAGAGTTTGTGATCAGTTAATAGTCAAGGAACCACTCTAACAAGTAGGGGCTGTTGAAAGTGGAGAACCCCTTAAATTGGGTAACTACATTGAATAGGAATATAAAACTGTAATAAGACAACAGTGATGGTCAGATGTTTAAAGGACATAGCCTGTAAGACCCCCAATCTATGAGGAGAATGGGAGTCCTCTAACTCGGATTCCACCTGGTAAGGTAGCCTATTGCTTTGCGATTTTAACTAATTTGATCAACTTCTGACAGGTAAGTTAAGGTCTTTGGGTTTGGAAATTTTAGTTTGTAACTGGATTGAACACTGGCTCATGGATCGTACCCAGAGAGTGGTGGTCAATGATTCGTACTCTGATTGGTCCCCGGTTATTAGTGGTGTACCCCAAGGTTCAGTACTGGGCCCGCTGTTGTTTAATTTATTTATCAATGATATAGAGGATGGTATTAACAGCTCTGTATATAGAGGGGGGCTGTGTATATAGAGGGGGGCTGTGTATATAGAGGGGGGCTGTGTATATAGAGGGGGGCTGTGTATATATAGAGGATGGTATTAACAGCTCTGTATATAGAGGGGGGCTGTGTATATAGAGGGGGGCTGTGTATATAGAGGGGGGCTGTGTATATAGAGGGGGGCTGTGTATATATAGAGGATGGTATTAACAGCTCTGTTTCTATCTTTGCAGATGACACCAAGCTTTGTGGCACGGTACAGTCTATAGAGGATGTGTATAGGTTACAAGATGACTTGGTTAGACTAAGTGTCTGGGCATCCACTTGGCAAATGAGGTTCAATGTGGATAAATGTAAAGTTATGCATCTGGGTACTAATAACCTGCATGCGTCGTATGTCTTAGGGGGGATTAAACTGGCAGAGTCACTGGTAGAGAAGGATCTGGGTGTACTTGTAGATCACAGACTACAGAATAGCACAATGTCAGGCTGCTGCTTCCAAAGCCGGCAGGATATTGTCATGTATAAAAAGAGGCATGGACTCAAGGGACAGGGACATAATACTCCCCCTTTATAAAGCATTGGTACGGCCTTACCTGGAATATGCTGTTCAGTTTTGGGCACCTGTCCATAAAAGGGACACTGCGGAGTTGGAAAGGGTGCAGAGACGCGCGACTAAACTAATATGGGGCATGGAACATCTTAGCTATGAGGAGCGATTAAAGGAGTTACAATTGTTTAGCCTTGAGAAGAGACATTTAAGGGGGGATATGATAAACGTATATAAGTATATTAATGGCCCATACAAAAAATATGGAGAAACACTGTTCCAGGTTAAACCCCCCCAAAGGACGAGGGGGCACTCCCTCCGTCTGGAGAAGAAAAAGTTTAGTCTAAAGGGGCGACACGCCTTCTTTACCGTGAGGACTGTGAATTTATGGAACGTTCTACCTCAGGAACTGGTCACAGCAGGAACAATTAACAGCTTTAAAACAGGGTTAGATACATTCCTGGAACAAAATAACATTAATGCTTATGAAGAAATATAAAACTACATCCCTTTCCCTTATCCCCTTACACCCTTCCCTTCAATACCCTGGTTGGACTTGATGGACGTATGTCTTTTTTCAACCATACTAACTATGTAACTATGTAACTTGAATGGTGCCTCATCAAGCAAAATGGGGGGTCGAGGGACCTGTAGGACCTACATTTAAGAGAGAATAATATATAATAAAAACAGGTTGTCCTGTGGGCTAAAGATTGCCTCGGGCCTCCTTGCTGCTAATGTGCTGGCCCACTGCTCCATCTTGTATTTTGTTGTATTAAAGGGGTTATCCAGGAAAAAACTTTTTTTTATATATCAACTGGCTCCAGAAAGTTAATCAGATTTGTAAATTACTTCTATTAAAAAATCTTAATCCTTTGAGTACTTATGAGCTGCTGAAGTTGAGTTGTTCTTTTCTGTCTAAGTGTTCTCTGATGACACGTGTCTCGGGAACCGCCCAGTTTAGAAGCAAATCCCCATAGCAAACCTCTTCTACTGTGCAGTTCCCAAGTCAAGCAGAGATGTCAGCAGAGAGCACTGTTGCCAGACAGAAAAGCACAACTCAACTTCAGCAGCTGATAATTATTGAAAGGATTAAGATTTTTTAATAGAAGTAATTTACAAATCTGTTTAACTTTCTGGAGCAAGTTGATATAAAAAAAAAAAAAAAAAAGTTTTTTCCTGGAATACCCCTTTAACCCCTTAAGGACAATGGACGTACTCCTACGCCCCCGTTTCCAAGTCCTTAAGGACCGAGGACGTAGGAGTACGTCCTGTCCTTTCCCGGCCCCCCGCCGCTAGCCGGAGGGGAGCCGGTGCCCAATGCCTGCTGAAATCGTTCAGCAGGCATCCCAGCATATCGCCCAGGGGGGTCATTATGCCCCCCCATGTCGGCGATGGCCGCAGATCGCTGGACAATTCAGTCCAGCGATCTGCGGCGATTCCGGGTCAATCGGGTCTCCAGTGACCCGGTGACCCGGAATTACTGGCTGATCGGGGCCGTCAGAGACGGCCCCGAACAGCCAGAGCCTGCAGGGGTGAGGTGGCACTGGTGCCACCTCACGATCGCCCTGATTCGTCGGCCGGATTACCGGCTGACCAATCAGGGCGCCTGCTGCGGGTGTCACTCCCGCACCCGCTCCGCCCCTCTTCCGGAGGACGTGAGCGGGTGCGGGACGTGCACCCCTGGAGCGACGACGGCGGCGGCGGAGGGACTGACCTGTGCGGTGAGTGACAGCCTCCTGCTGTTGCTTAGCAACAGCTCCCAGCATGCAGAAAGGGCATGCTGGGAGCTGTAGTTATGCAACAGCAGGAGGCAGACCACCACAACTCCCAGCATGCACTTATGGGCATGCTGGGACTTATGGTTTTGCAACAGCTGGAGGCACATTCTTTCTATGGAAAAGTGTACCTTCAGCTGTTGTGTAACTACAACTCCCAGCTTGCACAAACAGCTTAAGTGCATGCTGGGAGTTGTAGTGGTGCATCTGCTGGTTGCATAACTACAACTCCCAGCATGCCCGTTGGCTGTCGGTGACTGCTGAGAGTTGTAGTTTTGCAACAGCTGAAGGCACACTGAGTTAAGTAGCAAACCAGTGTGTCTCCAGCTGTTGCATAACTACAATCCCCAGCATCCCCAGCCAAAGTAGTATGCCTCCCGCTGTTGCATAACTACAACACCCAGCATGCCCTTCCGCTGTCTGTACATGCTGGGGGTTGTAGCTTTTGCAACAGCTGAAGGCACACTGGTTGCAAAACACTGAGTTTGTTGCCAAACTCGGTGTTTCACAACCTGTGTGTCTCCAGCTGTTGCAAAACTACAACTCCCAGCATGCACTGATAGACCGTACATGCTGGGAGTTGTAGTTTTGCAACAGCTGGATGTTCCCCCCCCCCCCCAATGTGAATGTACAGGGTACACTCACATGGGCGGAGGATTACAGTAAGTATCCGGCTGCAAGTTTGAGCTGCAGCAAATTTTCTGCTGCAGCTCAAGCTGCCAGCGAGAAACTACTGTGAACCCCCCGCCCGTGCGACTGTACCCTAAAAACACTACACTAACACACAATAAAATAAAAAGTAAAAAAACACTACATATACACATACCCCTACAATAAAAATGAAAAACGTCTGGTACGCCACCGTTTCCAAAACGGAGCCTCCAGCTGTTGCAAAACTACAACTCCCAGCATGCACTTATAGACCCTACATGCTGGGAGTTGTAGTTTTGCAACAGCTGGATGTTCCCCCCCCCCCCCCCCCCAATGTGAACGTACAGGGTACACTCACATGGGCGGAGGATTACAGTAAGTATCCGGCTGCAAGTTTGAGCTGAGGCAAATTTTCTGCCGCTGCTCAAACTGCCAGCGAGAAACTACTGTGAACCCCCCGCCCGTGTGACTGTACCCTAAAAACACTACACTACACTAACACAAAATAAAATAAAAAGTGAAAAACACTACATATACACATTCCCCTACACAGCCCCCCTCCCCAATAAAAATGAAAAACGTCTGGTACGCCACTGTTTCCAAAACGGAGCCTCCAGCTGTTGCAAAACAACTACTCCCAGTATTACCAGACAGCCACTGACTGTCCAGGCATGCTGGGACTTTTACAACAGCTGGAGGCACCCTATTTGGGAATCCCTGGCGTAGAATACCCCTATGTCCACCCCTATGCAAGTCCCCAATTCAGGCCTCAAATGCGCATGGCGCTCTCACTTTGGAGCCCTGTCGTATTTCAAGGCAATAGTTTAGGGTCACATATGGGGTATCGCCGTACTCGGGAGAAATTGTGTTACAAATTTTGGGGGGTATTTTCTGCTATTACCCTTTTTAAAAATCTAAAATTTTTGGGAAACCAACATTTTAGGTACATTTTTTTTTTTTTTTTTACATATGCAAAAGTTGTGAATCACCTGTGCGGTATTAAGGTTCACATTACCCCTTGTTACGTTCCCCGAGGGGTCTAGTTTCCAAAATAGTATGCCATGTGTTTTTTTTTTGCTGTCCTGGCACCATAGGGGCTTCCTAAATGCGGCATGCCCCCAGAGCAAAATTTGCTTTCAAAAAGCCAAATGTGACTCCTTCTCTTCTGAGACCTGTAGTGCGCCAGCAGAGCACTTCTCACCCCCATATGGGGTGTTTTCTGAATCGGGAGAAATTGGGCTTCAAATTTTGGGGGGTATTTTCTGCTATTACCCTTTTTTAAAATGTAAAAATTTTGGTAAACCAAGCATTTTAGGTAAAAAAAAATTTTTTTTTAAACATATGCAAAAGTCGTGAAACACCTGTAGGGTATTAAGGTTCACTTTACCCCTTTTTACGTTCCCCGAGGGGTCTGGTTTCCAAAATGGTATGCCATGTGTTTTTTTTTTGCGGTTCTGGCACCATAGGGGCTTCCTAAATGCGGCATGCCTCCAGAGCAAAATTTGCTTTCAAAAAGCCAAATGTGACTCCTTCTCTTCTGAGACCTGTAGTGCGCCAGCAGAGCACTTTTCACCCCCATATGGGGTGTTTTTTGAATCGGGAGAAATTGGGCTTCAAATTTTGGGGGGTATTTTCTGCTATTATCCTTTTTAAAAATGTAACATTTTTGGGAAACCATGCATTTTAGGTAAAACATTTTTTTTTTTTTTTTACATATGCAAAAGTCGTGAATCACCTGTGGGGTATTAAGGTTCACTTTACCCCTTTTTACGTTCCCTGAGGGGTCTAGTTTCCAAAATGGTATGCCATGTGTTTTTTTTTTTGCTGTCCTGGCACCATAGGGGCTTCCTAAAGGTGACATGCCCCCCAAAAACTATTTGACGCTCCTTCCCTTCTGAGCCCTCTACTGCGCCCGCCGAACAATTAACATAGACATATGAGGTATGTGCTTACTCGAGAGAAATTGGGTTTCAAATACAAGTAAAAATTTTCTACTTTTTACCCCTTGCAAAAATTCAAAAATTGGGTCTACAAGAACATGCGAGTGTAAAAAATGAAGATTGTGAATTTTCTCCTTCACTTTTCTGCTATTCCTGTGAAACACCTAAAGGGTTAATACACTTATTGAATGTCATTTTGAATACTTTGGGGGGTGTAGTTTTTATAATGGGGTCTTTTATGGGGTATTTCTAATATGAAGACCCTTCAAATCCACTTCAAACCTGAACTGGTCCATGAAAAATAGCGAGTTTGAAAATTTTGTGAAAAATTTCAAAATTGCTGCTGAACTTTGAAGCCCTCTGGTGTCTTCCAAAAGTAAAAACTCATAAATTTTATGATGCAAACATAAAGTAGACATAATGTATATGTGAACCCAAAAATGTTTTATTTTGAATATCCATTTTCCTTACAAGCAGAGAGCTTCAAAGTTAGAAAAATGCAAAATTTTCATTTTTCTCATCAAATTTTGGGATTTTTCACCAAGAAAGGATGCAAGTTACCATAAAATTTTACCACTAAGTTAAAGTAGAATATGTCACAAAAAAACAATCTCGGAATCAGAATGATAACTAAAAGCATTCCAGAGTTATTAATGTTTAAAGTGACAGTGGTCAGAATTGCAAAAAACGCTCTGGTCCTTAAGGTGTAAAATGGCCTGGTCCTTAAGGGGTTAACCTTACCTTCTATTTTTTCTTCTCCACCAAGGATATCCTCAAGAAAGCTTAGATTCGGCCGAAGGATATGCATTTTGATTTCTAGGCGTCATCTTGTCATGTTGGCCTCTGTGACCTGATCTGATGACTGAACTGGACTGTGTGTGGAGGCCCCGGGGGTTGTACATGTAGCGGCCTGCCGACACCTCACATAGAGAAGAACAATGTTTTCTGTTGACTAGATTGCATGTAAAATCCCACAACACATGCAGGGGCGGACTGACAACACTCAGGGCCCCGGACCAAATAAAGCAAGGGCCCCTGCGAGACTCTAATTATTCAAATATATATATATATATATATATATATATATATGACATGTTAACGTAGGTAAGATAATTTTCCATGGCCAATAATACCAGCATACAAGGAAGAAACATACTACCATACAGTAACTGGATAATACCACCATACTGTACCAAATAAAACCACTATATACAGTCCAGTATTCCCCTATATACTGCCCATAGATACCAGCTGTACACAGGATCTGTATACCATATAAGTAATTATATAAAGGATCATATAGAGATATATACCTATATTCGTTTATTTTCCCTTTTCTTTTCCAACCAGCCCAGACCCTTATGCTGATGTCTTTCAGCCGCCAGTTGTCTTTGCAGAATCTGCCAAACAAACATTTTAGGATGTGCATTTTTCCTGTACCTTCCCCCCCCCGTTTCACAACCTGCACAAATTTCCCATACATAAAGCCCCAACTGGTAATAATGTCCTTTGTGACGTCCTACACAGTATAAAAGTACCCCCTTTTGTGCTCCACACAGTGATATTGTGGAGACCACACTAGTGCCTGTTCAACCAATCACTACCTGAGGCAGGACAACGGTGTGGCCAGTGATTGGCAGAGTATGGCTTTTATTAACACCACCCCTATCAGGTAGGCAGATAGGGATCCCCAGTAGATAGAAAGGGCCCCTGACATGTTCCCCTATCAGGTAGGGCTACCCAGTAGGTAGATAGCATTGTGCTGCCCGGGTCCAAGAATGAAATGCTGCCTCCACCCCCAAAAAAAGCGCAGACACACATGCACACACACACACACACACACACACATATATATATATATATATATATATATATATATATAGTTAACATGTATGATAGTTTTTTACACATGATAATACCTAAATATACTAGTCATGCAGTTACCATTTAATACCACTAAGCAAGGAGCAAATATTACCTTACATTATTGTAACCTGACCAGATCGGGCATACCAATACCAACAATACCAAAGGATCATATAGATGTATATACCAGCTGTATACAGGATCTGTAAACCATATAAGTGATTATATACAGGACTATATGTATTGGTATATACCAGCTGTACACAGGATCTGTATACCATATAAGTGATTATATACAGGACCATATAGAGGTATGTACCAGCTGTATACAGATCCTGAATACCATATAAGTGATTATATACAGGACTATATAGAGGTATATACCAGCTGTACAAGGTTCTGTATACCATGTAAGTGATTATATACAGGACCATATAGAGGTATATTCTAGCTGTACACAGATCCTGTATACCATATAAGTGATTATATACAAGACAATATAGAGGTATATACCAGCTGTATACAGATCTGTATACCATATAAGTGATCACAATTACATCTTTTCTGATCAGTGGCGTCCTCTTTCCGTTTCTTCTCCATCCGGCTCAAACCGCCATGATGTCTTCTATCAGCCAAAACTTCATTTCTTCAGCATCGGCGGGACAAACATGTTAGACTCTGCATTTTTCCAGTGCCCTCCATTGCTGATCCCCCCTTTACCATTTCAATTTCCAATCCCCCCTTCTATAACATTTCAATTCCCCCTCTGATCCCCTCTGTGCCATATCAATCCCCCCCTTCTGATAGGGGGAGGGGATGAAAATAGCATAGGGGATCAGAAGGGGGGGGGGGGGGGATTGGGAATTGAAATGACACAGGGGGCTCGGCGGAGGGAATTGGGAATTGAGGTGGCCACTCTGATCCCCCTGTACTGTGCCATTTTAATTACCCCCCCTATTTCATTAACCCCCCGTGCCATTTCATTAAACTCCCCTCCTCTTTCCTTCTCCCCCCGTGCAATTTCATTAACCGCTCCCCCATGTGCCAATTCATTAATCTCCCCTCCCCCATGTGACAATTCATTAACCGTCCCCCCATGTGACAATTTGTTAATCTCCCCCTCTCCTCCCCTCCCCCTTGTGCCAAATTTCTTAATCTCCCCTCCCCCCATGTGCCAATTCATTAACCCCCCTCTCCCATGTGCCAATTCATTAACTGCCCCCCCCCCCCTCCCATGTGCCAATCAGGTCTAAACTCTTGTGCCTCAGATCCCCAGGGGGGCCCGCTGTGGATGGGGGCCCTGGGCAATTGCCTGCCTGGGGATCTGGGACAAGTGTCCTGGATCCCCAGTGGCAGCGGCGGGCCCTTAACCCGGCCGGACCCTCGGACAACATCCGATAGGACCGGCCGGTCAGTCCGCCCCTGAGCACATGAATATTGATGGACTGCGATCAGCCAAAAAAATGGTCAAAATGGGAAAGGACAAGTATCATGAAAAAAAAACTTATCCCCCTATCCTTCGGAATATTTTTTTTTTTCATGATACTTGTCCTTGAAGGATTAGAGAATGGATAGAGGGGTGTTCTTGATCTTAGAAAAATATCTGTTGGGCAGCAATGGCCCCATATGCTTTTTTGCACAAGGGCCATGTGCTGTATCGTTCCTTGATAGAAAAGATTCTTCTGATGGATCGTCTCCATGTGGGGTACACATCATCTATTTCTGCATGGCAAAGGTGTAGTGTTGAACTGGGCCTTCCAAAGTAATAATTCTACCACCTTCCATTTATACAGAACATGTGCATGTCCACTTTTATTTATTTTATAATTTACTCTGATGTCTTCTACAGGGTCACACACTGTAACAAACCTCCTCCTCATGTAATCTCCTTACTACTGGGGTGACACACTGTAACAAACCTCCTCCTCATGTAATCTCCTTACTACTGGGGTGACACACTGTAACAAACCTCCTCCTCATGTTATCTCCTTACTACTGGGGTGACACACTGTAACAAACCTCCTCCTCATGTAATCTCCTTACTACTGGGGTGACACATTGTAACAAACCTCCTCCTCATGTAATCTCCTTACTACTGGGGTGACACATTGTAACAAACCTCCTCCTCATGTAATCTCCTTACTACTGGGGTGACACACTGTAACAAACCTCCTCCTCATATAATCTCTATACTACTGGGGTGACACACTGTAACAAACCTCCTTCTCATGTAATCACCTTACTACTGGGGTGACACATTGTAACAAACCTCCTCATGTAATCTCCTTACTACTGGGGTGACACACTGTAACAAACCTCCTCCTCCTCATATAATCTCTATACTACTGGGGTGGCACACTGTAACAAACCTCCTCCTCATGTTATCTCCTTACTACTGGGGTGACACATTGTAACAAACCTCCTCATGTTATCTCCTTACTACTGGGGTGACACACTGTAACAAACCTCCTCCTCATGTGCTCTCCTTACTAATGGGGTGACACACTGTAACAAACCTCCTCCTCATGTAATCTCCTTACTACTGGGGTGACACATTGTAACAAACCTCCTCCTCATGTAATCACCTTACTACTGGGTGACACACTGTAACAAACCTCCTCCTCATGTAATCTCCTTACTACTGGGTGACACACTGTAACAAACATCCTCCTCATGTAATCTCCTTACTACTGGGGTGACACATTGTAACAAACCTCCTCCTCATGTAATCTCCTTACTACTGGGGTGACACACTGTAACAAACCTCCTCCTCATGTACCGTATTTTTCGTCCTATAGGACGCACCGGCGTATAAGACGCACCCAATTTTTAGGGGCAAAATCTAAAAAAATTAAGATTTTGAACCCAATAGTGGTCTTCAACCTGCGGACCTCCAGATGTTGCAAAACTACAACTCCCAGCATGCCCGGACAGCCGTTGGCTGTCCGGACATGCTGGGAGTTGTAGTTTTGCAACATCTGGAGGTACGCAGATTGAAGACCACTGCATAGGAGGTAATACTCACGTGTCCCTGCCGCTCCGGACCCGTCACCGCTGCCCTGGATGTCGCTCCATCGCTGTCGCCGTGTTCCCGTCGCTCCAGGACGTCTCTGCTGCCGGCCGGGTATCCTCGCTCTCCGTCGCCGCCAGCTTTGATCGCCGCGTCTGAAGGGTTAATACAGGGCATCACCGTGATCAGTGATGTCCTGTATTAGCCGCGGGTCCCGGCCGTTAATGGCCGCAGGGACCGCCGCGATAGGGGTGTATTCGCCGTATAAGACGCACCGACTTTTTCCCCCCAGTTTTGGGGAAGAAAAAGTGCGTCTTATACGGCGAAAAATACGGTAATCACCTTACTACTGGGTGACACACTGTAACAAACCTCCTCCTCATGTAATCTCCTTACTACTGGGTGACACACTGTAACAAACCTCCTCCTCATGTAATCTCCTTACTACTGGGTGACACACTGTAACAAACCTCCTCCTCATGTAATCTCCTTACCACTGGGGTGGCACACTGTAACAAACCTCCTCCTCATGTCATCTCCTTACTACTGGGGTGGCACACTGTAACAAACCTCCTCCTCATGTAATTTCCTTACTACTGGGGTGGTGGGGTTTTTCTGGATAGGTGGGTGCTTCGGAGGCTGGCTAACTATATTACTACTGGCAGAGCGGCGCCCCCTTCAAGAGTGCGCTCTAGACGGCTGCCTATTTTGCCTATAGGCAGAGCCAGCTTTGCCAAGATGTGAGGATAGAGGGGTAATCACAATCTTACAGGACCTCTGTGGGAGATTACAAGGTTCTAGGAACTCTATGGGGGTGGGGGGTTCTGTAGGATGTGAAGGTCAAAAGATGGTGAAAGATGGATAGGGGGTAACAAGCTGAGATGGGAATACCCCGCTTAGGTTCGTTTGGTCAAAAGCTATGTCTATCAATTCCCCAATGCACATGAGCGCTCAGTTTGGCTGAGCATTCACATGCTCTAAGGAAGAGTATGCTGCTGCCAGACTCCTCCAATCACTGTCTGTAGTGGACCACCCTGCTCTTTTCTATAGGATAAGGTGAACAAGACCCCAATGTTTTAACAGGGCAGTTTTTTCCCTATTTGCCCCCTTTTCATTTTGAAGTATAATAGCACCCTAAGAAGTTGCCTACATTTCCTACCCCTTCCGTGCCCTAATCCAAACATCTGAGGTGTCAGGGTATGAGGTGCAGGGTAGATGCAGGGCAGTTGTTATGGCCTAAGGGGCAGATGTATTAACCCCTTCTTGTCGTGACGCCAGGACGTGGTTTAGCCTTTACCACTCGAAGGTAATACCGCTGATCCTGGGTTAGGCACAGGGGCAATGAAGACACCAACGCCAGATTAAGGCAAGACAGGTGATGTAGTCTTTGCAGTACAGCCAAATATCCCAGGGAGGTGACCAGTGACACAGGGGGACATCGCTGGCTTGCTGGGACTTGCAGTAGTTAGACTGACTTTAGTGCAGGCCACGGTGACTACAGATGGACTTGACTTGACAAAGATGGTGACGGACAATAAAATGACTTGATTTTACTGATGACCGACTTGTGGCTGCCGGACTTGAGGCCTCCAATTCTATTGACACTGGAACAACTTGACTGGACTGGACCTCAGCAGAAGTAGCAATGTGCTAAGAGAGCGATTGCAGCCCCTCCCCTGGTTATATAGGGGGCTTTGCAAGGAGCCCATAGGTCACTTGGGGGGGGGGGGGTAACCTGGTCACTGAAGACCTCTGGGTAACAATCATGTGGTACAAACATTAAAGCAATACAACACTTATAGGGCCTCATTTACTAAGCTGAAACCGACCAGTTTTTATCTGTTTTTTTGGGCGCAGAGTGTCTGAGACATGTCTGCACCAGTCTGCACCAGTCTGCACCGGTCTGCACCAGTCTGCACCAGTCTGCGCCAGTGTGTGCAAGGAAAATCCAACAAACCTGACATTGCACTGTGAAAAGCCAAAAAGAGGTGTGGTCTATCACAGAGGGGGCGGGGTGACAAAAGGGGCGTGGTTTCAAAAACCAACCGATTTACTATTGAATTCACAGAAAACCCTGTGGATAAATGGCTGGAAATTCCCACCTAGAAAAAGCTGCTCAGAAAATATTCCCGACTTTTCCCTATAGTAAATAAAGAGGAATCCTGCAAGTCTGAAACAACATTTCCCACTAGTAAAAACCCAACACTCTTAGTAAATGAGGCCTAATGTACAACTTATATACAAGGGGATAACTCTGCAGGGGGACCCTGAGGACAAGCAGGGACTCTGCCTAACAGGACAGAAGGACAGTATGGAGCCACATCCCGTACTGGGACATCACACATCTACTGTAAACTATACAAGGAACAAAACGTAATGTTTCCAAACACACATGACTCTCCCTCAGTATAACAAAGACGTATTTTATATTCAATGAATGGATTGGATTCGGAACAACCCCATATTTGCTGTAAATACTGGGCCATTGTTTGTTTTAGGAAACTCATAGAGCGGACAACCCATAGAAGAGCAAATAGGTCCATCACCCATGAGCCCCTCGTGTTGTATCTGGAAACAGAATTCCTGGACTCCACAGAAATAAAGAGATTTCACAATCCCTGACAAGGCCGGGATGTTGTGTCATCTGCTCAGAACACGTCTATCATGTTTCTATGTGACTCCTGCCTCACCAGTGCCAGGGCATGATGAAGACGCCATCGTAAACACGGCTGAACTGGGCAACGATAATACACTGGGGCAACACAAACAGGTTAATATAAGTGGACAGGTCCTTTTACTCCTAAGGGGTCGGCACACTCATCCTCTGCTGCTGTCTTCATAACTTTCTCCTTCTCTCCCATCTTCTAGACCAGTGTTTCCCAACCAGGGTGCCTCCAGCTGTTGCAAAATTACAACTTCCAGCATGCCCGGACAGCCAAATCCCCATAATACCATACATGGGGGGAGGGCAGAAAATATAACCAAATAGCTACATAATCATAAAATAAATAAATTGCTGGGTGTCCATATCCTCCAGATGACGAAGCAAAACATGATGCACATCAAACGATTTAGTTTCCTATAAAAAAAAAAAATATATATATATATATATATATATATACATAGTTAAAATCATTTATAAAAAGAATATATATATATATATATATATATATATATATATATATATATATGTGTGTATGTGGAGTCCCGGTCCAGGACCTTGTCCGGTTCCTGTCTTAGGTCCCCTCAGGAAGAGTCCCTGCAGTCCACAGGGCTCTCCTGCAGGGCTTCCCCCTTGCTCATCAGATACTGTGTCATATAAATATGCACATAATATTTCTGCATATTGATCATTGTATATAAAGGTTGTACAAATGTATAAAATGTATAGGACCTTCCTGGGTCATGTGATGCTGTCATGTGATGTACCCAGAGTTCCCTGGGTACAGGAAGCACAGTCTTTGCAACCAATGGGCTTTAGTCCAGCCCCCCTAGTATATAAGGGGCTGTAGTCTCTAAATTCACTCTCTTGGGACCTGCACCTAAAGCAAGCACAATCTCAGCATATACTAAATTCATCTCATCTAGGCCAAAGCCTAAAGAACCTGCAGACACTTCAAAACATGAGTTACCAAACTCTATCTACAATTCTAGTGACTACTACTCAACTCAAGTACAGTGATCCCTCAACTTACAATGGCCTCAACATACAATAGTTTGAACATACAATGGTCTTTTCTGGACCATCGTAAGTTGAAACCAGACTCAACATACAATGTATAGACAGTCCAGATCTGCGAAACTTGTCAATGGCCGGAAGAACCGACCAATCAGAATGGACATTTCACTGGTAAAACCCCTGTATTACTGAAGCGTATGCACTGACTGGTGTCTGGTAGCGCCCCCTACAGTACAGGGAGGTATTACATGTTCTGTACTCTTTACCTGTATTACTGAAGCGTATGCACTGACTGGTGTCTGGTAGCGCCCCCTACAGTACAGGGAGGTATTACATGTTCTGTACTCTTTACCTGTACCAGGGTTACCTGCTCCAGGTGAGGGCGACTCCATTACTTTTTTACTTACAGGACCCTGAAGAAGCTTCTGTCCTCTACATAGACCAGTATTTCCCAAGCAGTGTGGCCCCAGCTGTTGCAAAACTACAACTCCCAGCATGCCCGGACAGCCTTTGGCTGTCCGGGCATGCTGGGAGTTGTAGTTTTTCAACAGCTGGAGGCTCCCTGCTTGGGAAACACTGACATACACAGTGATTTACAGCTCCCAGCAGATCTTTCTTACTTTTATATGTAAGGATTTGCTTTATCTATATTAGTTATCTACTTATGTTTCTTTAATCCTCACTTTTTCCT
This sequence comes from Hyla sarda, assembly GCF_029499605.1. NCBI lineage: Eukaryota > Metazoa > Chordata > Amphibia > Anura > Hylidae > Hyla > Hyla sarda. The sequence continues at coordinate 360,051,455 of NC_079193.1, forward strand.
ATTTTCGGATGACATTTTGGTGCCTTTAGAACCAATTACCAGGTTTCCATAGAGTTCTGGTCTCAACATACAATGGTTTCAACATACAATGGTCGTCCTGGAACCAATTAATATTGTAACTTGAGGGACCACTGTATATAATTGGTAGCTCAGTGGCCTGCATAAATCTCAATACTACAAGTCCCAGCAAGCCTGTGAGGTATCCTGCATCCCGGTTGCCTCTAAAGAAACTGCATAACTGTAAAGACTGTTCCATAGGAAGTTTAAGTAAAAGGTATTTGCACAATTCCTACTGTGGACATTCCTTTATTGCCTGCCGTTTCTGGGTTGGTTGTCGGCAGGGCCTTAAACACAAAACAACCACATCCTGGCGTCACGAAAAATCAGGGGCTAATCACACCTTACCCCACAGGGTTAATACCACCGGACCCTACTACACCCTTGAAACACCCCAGGTCACCACACACACATTATATATATATATATATATATATATATATATATATATATATATATATATATACATATATAATTGAGAACATGACCTGGAAGAAAGGGAAACCCTTATGTTTACACTTTACTGTGAACACATGTATTATAGTGACTACCTCACAATATGTTATATATATAACTGGTGATGCCTAACTTGTTTTTTGTTGCTGTATTCCTCCCTGATATGCTACCACACATATGTACAGTGATCCCTCAACTTACAATGGCCTCAACATACAATAGTTTCAACATACAATGGTCTTTTCTGGACCATCGTAAGTTGAAACCAGACTCAACATACAATGTACAGACAGTCCAGATCTGTGAAACGTGTCAATGGCTGGAAGAAACGACCAATCAGAATAGGCATTCACTGGTAAAACCCCTGTATTACTGAAGTGTATGCACTGACTGGCGTCTGGTAGCGCCCCCTACAGTACAGGGAGGTATTACATGTTCTGTACATTTTACCTGTATTACTGAAGTGTATGCACTGACTGGTGTCTAGTAGTGCCCCCTACAGTACAGGGAGGTATTACATGTTCTGTACATTTTACCTGGGCCAGGGTTATCTGCTCCTTTGGACACCAGGTGAGGGCGGCTCCATGTTACTTTTTAGGACACTGTGTGTACTGTACAGGACCCCGAAGAAGCTCCTGTCCTCTACATAGACCGGTGTTTCCCAAGCAGGGTGCCCCAAGCTGTTGCAAAACTACAACTCCCAGCATGCCCGGACAGCCGAAGGCTGTCCGGGCATGCTGGGAGTTGTAGTTTTGCAACAGCTAGGGCATCCATGCTTGGGAAACACTCACACAGACAGTGATTACAGCTCCCAGCAGATCTTTCTTACTTTTATATGTAAGGATTTGCTTTATCTATATTAGTTATCTACTTATTTTTCTTTAATCCTCACTTTTTCCTAATTTTTTGGGATGACAATTTTGGTGCCTTTAGAACCAATTACCAGGTTTCCATAGAGTTCTGGTCTCAACATACAACGGTCTCAACATACAATGGTCGTCCTGGAACCAATTAATATTGTAACTTGAGGGACCACTGTATATGTTTTTAGGTCAATTTTTTAGACTTATCCATATTTTAATAACGTACTATTATTATCCTTATAAGTGACTCCATATTTCTTTGTGGTCAGTATATTGTTGGGAGTTCACCTTAGTGCGCCATAATATAATAACTACAATCATTTTTCATACCCACTGTGGTTTTGATTATTTATTTAAGTTGGTACAGGTACATTGCTAGTTTTCGCTCGTATTTTTTTTCAATGTTTTCTGTAGCAATTAGAGATGAGCGAACTTACAGTAATTTCGATTCGTCACGAACTTCTCGGCTCGGCAGTTGATGCCTTTTCCTGCATAAATTAGTTCAGCCTTCAGGTGCTCCCTTGGGCTGGAAAAGGTGGATACAGTCCTAGGAAAGAGTCTCCTAGGACTGTATCCACCTTTTCCAGCCCACGGGAGCACCGGAAAGCTGAACTAATTTATGCAGGAAAAGTCATCAACTGCCGAGCCGAGAAGTTCGTGACGAATCGAGTTTATTGTAAGTTCGCTCATCTCTAGTAGCAATCTAAGAACAGGTGAATTGTTGGGCCCTGTACAGGAGATCGTGTAGGGGTCCTAGGAGTTGCCCCCCCCCCCCCCCCCCCCCCCGCGTTCAGACAATTAGTAGGGAAAGGGATAAGTTGACTTAGTTCCCGTAAGGCCTGCAGCCCTTCCCTGGCCCTCCTTTCCTGTGATTAGATTGGTACATGGTATTCCCACCCATGCAGCCTTTACCTCACAATACAATCACATAAGAGGAGAAGTCACTGCTTTCCACAAGATCAGTTCACTCCACTCCTGCTGCCGCCATTTGACTAAGCAATAATACTACGAGCAACTCATGGACAGGTCTGGTGTAGAGCCCTGCATCGGGACTGGGATCCTGCGGGTCCTGCGGTACCCAATAACAAAAACTTATGGCCACATAATGAGGTTGTTGCAGGTGGGAGCGGACGGTCACACAACATACAACTGGTCCCGCAAAATCTTACGCTTTCCTGCAAACCTCTGAAATACCACAGGGGGGTGATGAAATGACACAAGGGGGTGATGAAATGACACTGAGGGTGATGAAATGACACTGAGGGTGATGAAATGACACTGAGGGTGATGAAATGACACAAGGGGGTGATGAGTTGGCACAATGGGGTGATGAAATGACACAAGGGGGTGATGAGTTGGCACAATGGGGTGATGAAATGACACAAGGGGGTGATGAGTTGGCACAATGGGGTGATGAAATGACACAAGGGGTGATGGGTTGGCACAAGGGGGTGATGAAATGACACAAGGGGGTGATGAGTTGGCACAAGGGGGAGATGAGTTGGCACAAGGGGTTGATGAAATGACACAAGGGGGTGAAGAGTTGGCACAAGGGGGTGATGAAATGATACTGAGGGTGATGAAATGACACAAGGGGGTGATGAGTTGGCACAAGGGGGTGATGAAATGACACAAGGGGGTGATGAGTTGGCACAAGGGGGAGATGAGTTGGCACAAGGGGTTGAAATGACACAAGGGGGTGATGAGTTAGCACAAGGGGGTGATGAAACGATACTGAGGGTGATGAAATGACACAAGGGGGTGATGAGTTGGCACAATGGGGTGATGAAATAACACAAGGGGGTGATGAGTTGGCACAAGGGGGTAATGAGATGGCACAAGGGGGAGATGAAATGACACAAGGGGGTGATGAGTTGGCACAGGGGGGTGATGAAATGACACAAGGGGGTAATGAGTTGGCACAAGGGGGTAATGAAATGACACAAGGGGGTGATGAGTTGGCACAAGGGGTGATGCAATGACACAATGGGGTGATGAGTTGGCACAAGGGGAGATGAAATGACACAAGGGGTGATGAGTTGGCACAAGGGGGAGATGAAATGACACAAGGGGGTGATGAGTTGGCACAAGGGGGTGATGAAATGACACAAGGGGTGATGAGTTGGCACAAGGGGGTGATGAAATGACACTGTGGGTGATGAGTTGGCACAAGGGGGTGATGAAATGACACAAGGGGTGATGAGTTGGCACAGGGGGGTGATGAAGTGACACAAGGGGGTGATGAGTTGGCACAAGGGGGTGATGAAATGACACAAGGGGGTGATGAGTTGGCACAAGGGGGTGATGAAATTACACAAGGGGGTGATAAGTTGGCACAAGGGGGAGATGAAATGACACAAGGGGGTGATGAGTTGGCACAAGGGGTGATGAAATGACACAATGGGGTGATGAGTTGGCACAAGGGGAGATGAAATGACACAAGGGGTGATGAGTTGGCACAAGGGGGAGATGAAATGACACAAGGGGGTGATGAGTTGGCACAAGGGGGTGATGAAATGACACAATGGGGTGATGAGTTGGCACAAGGGGAGATGAAATGACACAAGGGGTGATGAGTTGGCACAAGGGGGAGATGAAATGACACAAGGGGGTGATGAGTTGGCACAAGGGGGTGATGAAATGACACAAGGGGGTGATGAGTTGGCACAAGGGGTGATGAAATGACACAATGGGGTGATGAGTTGGCACAAGGGGAGATGAAATGACACAAGGGGTGATGAGTTGGCACAAGGGGGAGATGAAATGACACAAGGGGGTGATGAGTTGGCACAAGGGGGTGATGAAATGACACAATGGGGTGATGAGTTGGCACAAGGGGAGATGAAATGACACAAGGGGTGATGAGTTGGCACAAGGGGGAGATGAAATGACACAAGGGGGTGATGAGTTGGCACAAGGGGGTGATGAAATGACACAAGGGGGTGATGAGTTGGCACAAGGGGGTGATGAAATGACACAAGGGGGTGATGAGTTGGCACAAGGGGGAGATGATATGACACAAGGGGGTGATGAGTTGGCACAAGGGGGTGATGAAATGGCACAAGGGGGTGATGAAATGGCACAAGGGGGTGATGAAATGGCATGGGGGGTGATGAAATGGCATGGGGGGTACTATTTCTAAAAGCTGTGAGAAAATATTTTTGGGTGCGAGCGGGATTGTAAACACATGTTGCGGGAGCGGGCGGTAATGGTCAGAAATCCAGCGGGGCGGGCGGGAACAGGATTAAAAAACAATCCAGCACAGGGCTCTAGTCTGGTGTCTTTGGCCTAGGGCAGCCCCGTTTTGCCATCCCTGTAGACCCCATTGTCATGACTGGCACCAGGTATGGAACGCACTCCGGCCCAAAGATCTGTTCTGTATATGCCCCATGATAGCTGAGGGGCCCTATTAAGGAGCAGTCTTTGGGGCCCAGGTGCACCAGGATGCTTTTCTGAGTTGCATAAGTGGATATAATAAATCCTATTCATTGTGTGGAAGTCTACAAGAAGAAGCTCGGAGCCCAGACTATTGCTTCACAGAAACTCCCAAGTTGCAGCTATTGCGCTGTGCATGAAACTATGGATGAATCACACATGTCGGCACATGTGCGCTGGTTAAGCAAGCCTCCATATCGCCCCAAAACCACGAAGACCCAGCGCCATGGATGGACGGACGCAGGTTAAAGTCCTCAACCAACTCCTCTTATCCCACCGACACCAGAAGATAATCACTCAACACAATATTCATGAAAAGTTTCCCATATTTAAGCATTTTTTTTTTCGTACCCCGGTTGCGCAAAAAACAACAGATTAGGAAAGGATTAACTAGTAACAGGCTGGCTGAGATATTACACACAGAGCTGGCTGTGAACCAAGGAATGCAATAGCTGACATTGCCTAACAAGTCAATTATAGCTCAGGGCTCTGCTGAGTACGGATTGACGGCCCCAGCCTACCACAGCAGTTCCCCGGGCAGACAAAGGTATAGTTGTCCATAAACTAAATGTGTAATGCTGAGAGGGCTGAAAAGTAATAGTGGCTCACTGTGCAACCGCGAATTTCCCAAGTGCCAAAATACGGGCGGCATATGGTGCCCTATGGCCCCCAAAGAGACCTTGTTCAAGATCAGTAACGACTTCGTGGTGAGGATGTGATGAAGGTCAGATGTTGTTACCCTAGGGGCAGATGGCATTAACCCCTTGTATTCGTGATGCCAGGGTGTGGTTAACCTCTGCACCACCCGAGGTATGGCCGCTGGATCCTGGGCTAGGCGTGGGGAAAATAATGACTCTGATGCCAAGTTACGGAACAACGGCAACTTTACTGAGGCAGACAGGTGTTATAGTCTTTACAGCTCAGTTAGGCCCAAGGAGATGACCAGTGACCTAAGAGACTTGAGGGCTCGCTGGGACTTGTAGTGGACTTGAATTTAGCAAACTTGACTGACTAGACTTCACCCCCTGTGTTTGCGTGACTAGGCCTTGGGTCTCTTCAGGACACCAGACACTCTCAGGTCCTGACTGTTCAGTACTCAGCAAAGACTGGAACTCAAGAGCACTAGCTAACTCCTCCCTTAGTTTATATAGGAGGACTTTTGGAGGGGTCCTATAGGTCCCCTCCATGTTACCTGGTCACTGGCACCTTCCTTGGTAACAACATTTAAAGGCATATGAACATTATAAGACAATGCAATCAATAACATAGGATATAATTAACCATTTGAGCTATATACAGTGATCCCTCAACTTTCAATGGCCTCAACATACAATAGTTTCAACATACAATGGTCGTTTCTGGACCATCGTAAGTTGAAACCAGACTCAACATACTATGTTACAGACAGTCCAGATCTGTGAAACGTGTCAATGGCTGGAAGAACCGACCAATCAGATTGGGGATTTCACTGGTAAAATCCCTGTATTACTGAAGTGTATGCACTGACTGGTGTCTGGTAGCGCCCCCTACAGTACAGGGAGGTATTACTTTTTCTGTACACATTACCTGTACCAGGGTTAGCTGCTCCTTTGGACACCAGGTGAGGGCGGCTCCATTACTATTTTAGGACATTGCGTCTACTGTACAGGACTCCGAAGAAGCTCCCGTCCTCTACATAGACCAGTGTTTGCCAAGCAGGGTGCCCCCAGCTGTTGCAAAACTACAACTCCCAGCATGCCCGGACAGCCTTTGGCTGTCCGGGCATGCTGGGAGTTGTAATTTTGCAACAGCTGGAGGCACCCTGGTTGGGAAACACTGAAATAGACAGTGATTACAGCTCCCAGCAGATCTTTCTTACTTTTATAGGTAAGGATTTGCTTTATCTTTATAAGTTATCTACTTATTTTTATTTAATCCTCACATCTTCCTTCACGTCGTCATTTTTGGATGACATTTTGGTGCCTTTAGAACCAATTACCAGGTTTCCATGGAGTTCTGGTCTCAACATACAATGGTTTCAACATACAATGGTCGTCCTGGAACCAATTAATATTGTAACTTGAGGGACCACTGTACAATAAGGATGGATTCAGGGGGACACTGAAATAGAGTGCGCCACACAGGACAGCACGGGTATGGGAGTGCAACTCCTGTACTGGGCCACCACAACTGTGTAAGGAGTAACCACAGGGGTTAACAGCAAAACTATTGCGACCCAAATCCTTCAGAACACTGACCTACTCTCTATGGGCCTCCACAGTTGCTGGGTCCTACACTAGCTCTTCTTGCTCCCATAGTAGTTATTAGTGATGAGCGGAAGGGGCCATATTCGAATTTGCGATATTTCGCGAATATATGGACGAATATTCGTCCTATGTTTGCGAAATTTGCATATTTGCTCTTTTTTTTCCATGCGAAAATTTGCATGAAATTCGTATAGTGCGCATGCGCGATTATATCTTTTTCCAAAAAGAAGGGAGGGATCAGTGTCCTCTGATTGGAAATGCCGATATTCATGAATATTTGCATATTCGCATGGATTTGCATATTTGCATATTCGCATAAATGCCCATAAATTCGCAAAAAAATAAAATAAAAATATTTTTGAATGTACATCACTATATTCTAAATATTTGTGAAATCGCTAAATGCCGATATTTGCGGTAAAAATGTGCATTTCGAATATTCGCACACAACACTAGTAGTTATGCCAATTCTATTAACCTAGTGATCCCTATTTATGCTATGGTCTAGGTATACAGTGCAGAATATTTCGGTATACATTATTGTGTAACCATAGAGCGGCCCTCGGGATCAGTTTCCCTGTGGGCCCAAAATACCGCTGTCCAGCATTGATCTGGTTTAGTGGTGAGCTAGTAAAACCGTTAGCAGATTTATTTAACCAATCAATGGTAACAGGAGCCGTCCCGGAAGATTGGAAATTAGCAAATGTTGTGCCCATTCACAAGAAAGGTAGTAGGGAGGAATCAAGCAACTATAGGCCAGTAAGTCTGACATCAATAGTGGGGAAATTAATGGAAACCCTACTAAAGTATAGGATTGTGGAACATCTAAAATCCCATGGATTGCAAGATGAAAAACAACATGGGTTTACTTCAGGGAGATCATGTCAAACAAATCTTATTGATTTTTTTGACTGGGTGACTAAAATAATAGATGGTGGAGGGGCAGTAGACATCGCATATCTAGATTTTAGTAAGGCTTTTGACACTGTCCCACATAGAAGACTTATCAATAAACTACAGTCATTGAGCTTGGACTCCAATATTGTTGAATGGATTAGGCAGTGGCTGAGTAACAGACAACAGAGGGTTATAGTCAATGGAGAATATTCAGAGCAAGGTCTTGTCACCATTGGGGACCTCAGGGATCGGTACTGGGACCAATATTGTTTAATATCTTCATTAGAGATATTACAGAAGGTCTCGATGGTAAGGTGTTGGTCTTTTTGCTGATGACACAAAGATATGTAACAGGGTTGATGTTCCTGGAGGGATCTGCCAAATGGAAAAGGATTTAGGCAAACTAGAAGAATGGTCAGAACTCTGGCAACTGAAATTTAATGTGGATAAGTGCAAGATAATGCACCTGGGGCGTAAAAACCCTCAGGCAGAATATAGATTATTTGACACAGTCCTGACCTCAGTATCTGAGGAGAGGGATTTAGGAGTAATTATTTCAGAAGACTTAAAGGTAGGAAGACAATGTAATAGATCAGCAGGAAATGCTAGCAGAATGCTTGGATGTATAGGGAGAGGTATAAGCAGTAGAAAGAGAGAAGTGCTCATGGGTGTATAGGGAGAGGTATAAGCAGTAGAGGGAAGTGCTCATACCGCTGTACAGAACACTGGTGAGGCCTCACTTGGAGTATTGTGCGCAGTACTGGAGGCCGTCTCTCCAGAAGGATATAGATACTCTAGAGAGAGTTCAGAGAAGATACTAAACTAGTACATGGATTGCAGGATAAAACGTACCAGGAAAGGTTAAAGGACCTTAACATGTATAACTTGGAAGAAAGAAGAGACAGAGGGGATATGATAGAGACTTTTAAATACATAAAGGGAATCAACACGGTAAAGGAGGAGAGCATTTTTAAAAGAAGAAAAACTACCACAAGGGGACATAGTTTTAAATTAGAGGGGCAAAGGTTTCTGCAGTAATATCAGGAAGTATTACTTTACTGAGAGAGTAGTGTATGCATGGAATAGTCTTCCTGCAGAAGTGGTCGCTGCAAATACAGTGAAGGAGTTTAAACATGCATGGGATAATCATAAGGCTATCCTTCATATAAGATAGAGATAGGTATAAGGCTATCCTCCATATAAGATAGATATAGGTATAAGGCTATCCTCCATATAAGATAGATATAGGTATAAGGCTATCCTCCATATAAGATAGATATAGGTATAAGGCTATCCTCCATATAAGATAGATATAGGTATAAGGCTATCCTTCATATAACATAGGTCCAGGGACTATTGATAGGACTCAGATTATTGGGCAGACTAGATGGGCCAAATGGTTCTTATCTGCCGACACATTCTATGTTTCTATCTCAGTCTAATTATTTCAGCTTTATCGTAATGTCGCCATATCACAGCAGGATCTGTAACACTAACAAGGCCCACTGTCTTTCCATTAACGTTCCCATTTAGGATCCGCAGATCCGAGTGTTGACTAAACATGTTGCCCGCAGAAATGACAGCTGGACGTCAGCTCTTGAGGGCCACCCTCCCGGAGAATACGATGACAGGTCCCATCTCCCTCACATGACGTCTGCGTTGGGCTGGGGCGTTGAGTACAGCGCCTTGTTAGAAGTCAGGCCGGTGGATCAGGTTGAGGGTGACATCATGCCAGGCCTCAGAGATACTGCTGAGTGGAGACTACAGAGGTCCAGGATAAAGATAAACAGCGCTGTCAATTTTAAAGCTTCTTGAACTCACTGAACTTATTCCAAGGGACACTATTGCCCTTTAATCCATTCAACCGGAAAAGTCGCATCGCACTAATGCTTAAAATAACATGCAAAATCCATAACTTTTTGTGCTTTCGAGATAGACTCAGTGACCCTGCAGGCCCAATAGAGGTCTCAATAGAGGTGGACTGTAACTTGCAGCTTTTGAGCCCTAATGTAAAACGTGTAACAGAGCCCCCCCCCCCCCCAAACGTGTAACAGAGCCCCCCCCCCCCCCCCCCCCAAACGTGTAACAGAGCCCCCCCCAGAAGCAGTGCCAGACTAGGGTTAAGAAAATTAAAATAGAGGCACTCACCAAATCTAGCAGTTTCTTCTCTATGTAGACTATATTACTCACATGGGGGGAGACGACGCTACATGACGGGGGTGTACCCAGAAAGAGCCGTTTCGCACTCGTCGGTGCTTCATCGGGCATGTACAGTAAGTCTATGGGAAACTGATTCTGCCTATTTGGCATAAAGCAGCATCTATTAATCATGTAGTGGTTCCCAACCAGTGTGCCTCCAGCTGTTGCAAAACTACAACTCCCAGCATGCCCGGACAGCCAAAGGCTGTCCGGGCATGCTGGGGTTGTAGTTTTGCAACAGCTGGAGGCATGCTGGTTGGGAAACGTTGCATGAAAGGAAATCTGTTATAAGTGTCACCTAACGGTACAGACAGGTAGTGCAGGTGACACTGATCACAATGATACTTACCTGGTCCCGTTCCGTGCTGTGGTTTTCCTGCAATCTTACTCCGTATCTTCTATTTTTGGGCTGATGTTGGTAGGGCTTTGCGACATCATGGCTGTTCGGCCCTGAAACAGAATATATGGCAGAAGATTGCGGGAGGACCACAGCACGGAATGGGACCAGGTAAGTATTGTTGTCATCAGTGCCACCTGCACTACTTGTCTGTACCTACGGGTTAGTGCAGGTAACACTGATGACAGATTTCCTTTAAAGGACAAGTATCATGTAAAAAAACTGATAAGATTTTGATCGCAGGGGGTTCGAGCGCCGGGGACCCCCCGCAATCTCCTATTTAGAGCCCTGGCTCTCCAATACAGTGGCGCGTCATGACCCCTGCCCAAAGAGGGGGCTGCCACACCCTCTCCATATAGCTCTATGGGAGAGCCGTTCGGTAATCTTCGGCTCTCCCATAAAACTAAATAAAGGGGGTGTGGCAGACCCCGCTTTGGGTGGGGGTCTGACGCGCCACTGTATAGGAGAGCTGGGGCTCTGAACAGGAGATAGAGGGGGCCCCAAACTTTTTTTTTCATTTTGAAGTGTATAAAACCAAAAAAAGAAAACTAAAACACAGTGTGACTGCAGCCTAACTTTAAAGGGGTACTCCGGTGAAAACCTTTTTTCTTTTAAATCAACTGGTGGCAGAAAGTTGAACATATTTGTAAATTACTTCTATTAAAAAATCTTAATCCTTCCTGTACTTATTAGCTGCTGAATACTACAGAGGAAATTCTTTTCTTTTTGGAATGCTCTCTGATGACATCACGAGCACAGTGCTCTCTGCTGACGTTATAATAATAATGCTTTCATTTATTGTTGTCCTTAGTGGGATTTGAACCTAAGTCCCCAGCACTGCAAGGCAGCAGTGCTAACCACTGAGCCACCATGCTGCCCTTAGCATACATCTGCTATGCATGGTTGCTAAAATGGACAGAGATGTCAGCAGAGAGCACTGTGCTCATGATGTCATCAGTGTTCCAAAAAGAAAGGAATTTCCTCTGTAGCATTCAGCAGCTAATAAGTACTGGAAGGATTAAGATTTTTTTTAATAGAAGTAATTTACAAATATGTTTAACTTTCTGCCACCAGTTGATTTAAAAGAAAAAAGGTTTTCACCGGAGTACCCCTTTAACCGCTGTTCTGTCCACTAAACTTTGCTATTCTAAATTGCAAAACCGTGTAAAAGCACTAACAAAAAAAAAAAGTTTCCAGAATTGTCTCTACTTTACATAAGCTTTTCACTTGTGAGAAAGTAAACAATTCTGTCACTTAAATGGGTAAAGAATCCCAAAGAAACCAGGAAAACTGCAAAGATTATATACAGGCCCCGGCTGGGATTAAAAATAGGCCCAGGCATTTGAGACTAAGCAGTCCCTTTTATTTGTTTTATTTTTTTTTGGGGGGGGGGGGGGGGGGGGATTCAAGTGGCTCTCCAGCTGTTGCAAAGCTACAACTCCCATCATGCGTGGAGAGCCTCAGGCATCATGGGAGTTGTGGTTTTGTGATTGCTGAAGGGTCACAGATTGGGGTACAGTTACACTCAGAACTTACAAGTGACTCCAGCACTGATGATGGGAAACAGGAAGAATACACAATGATATCGGGGACTCACAGGGGACGTCTTCTCTGAAGTCTTCATCTTTATTTTGTCCAGGCACCAGGACTTCTTCCAGCTACATCTTCCCTCTTTAGAGCTGGACGCTCAGACATAATTGATTCTATATGAAGACAAGAATCATTATAACCAGTCAGACACTGTGCCCCCTGCCAGACACCCTGCCACACACTGTGCCCCTGAAAATAACACTGCCAACCCTATACTGTCCTCCTCTAATCCCCTTTGTCATTGTCCCCTCTCCCCCCAAAAGTCCTCTTCCAGGCTCCTCAGTTCCCCCAGACTCCTCAGTCCCCCCAATATCCCTATGTCCTCCTCCAGACCTCTCTGTCCCCCAGACCCCTAAGTCCTTATCCTGATCTCAATGTTCTCCTCTAGACCCCAGAAGTCTTTCTCCAGCCGCCTCTGTCCCCCCAGATCCTATGTTCTCCTCAAGACCACTTAGTTCTCCTGCAGACACCTCTGTCTCCCTAGAGCCCTCTTTCCTTCCCCAGACCCCTATGTCCTTCTCCAGACCCCTATGTCCTTCTCCAGACCCCTATGTCCTTCTCCAGACCCCTATGTCCTTCTCCAGACCCCTATGTCCTTCTCCAGACCCCTATGTCCTCCTCCAGACCCCTATGTCTTCCTACAAACTTGTATGCCCCTCAAACCCCTCTGTGTCTCCCAGATCCCTATTTTGTCCACAAAACCCCTATGTCCTCCTCCAGATCCCTATGCCCTCCAAGACCCCTCTGTCCACCCCTGGACCCCATAAGGATGTCACCTAACAAGCAGCTTCTATGGGGCCCTTGGAGAGAGGGGACCCGTCCTGGTTGGTCCACTTCACTGTAGATGATTCTTTATAAATGGCTGACCTTGTCAGATCTGTCCTTTGAGGAGTTAAGCAATTACTTCTGAAGCCTCAAAATAGTCAAATGGAAAGAAAGATGTTGAAATTTTAATTTGCTGAGACGACTAAATGATTCAAAAACTGCACCGAGGGTTAAAAATGCAGCGAAACGTGTGCAACCCACCAGCCATACTGGTCCCTGCCGCCATCTCTGATCCTCCAATGTGGCCATGACTGCAGATGCCCCGGGCAGGAGAAGTGGCATGTAGCTTGCATGTTAACCCTTTTGCTGCCAGGGGTTGTTGGACATTGGGCACCTATGATGCAATGCACACACTTTTGATATGTACAGATATAAAATAAATTATGCTAAAATACCTATACACAACTATTTGCTGAAAGTAGACATCAGGCACATTGTCAGGATGGCACTCAGCACTTTATATGTTCAAGCACAGACACCTTCGGGCAAAATGAAACCATACTGTAATTTTTTGGTAAATGTGGCTCAAAGTCTTTCCCCAAGCAGAAAATAAGAAACACTATAATACTGTTTAATGCCTTAAGTAAAGGTTTGAGGAATACAGTGTTCACACATAATACTTATATGTTACATATGCAAGGAAATGTACAGTCACGCCCCCTCCCATAGACATGAATGGAGGGGGCGTGGCATGACGATCGAGGAAGCCCAAGGCATCCGTGACTGTAACGCCGCAGCGCCGGCCCGGAGATTGCGGGTGTCCCTGTGGCCGGACCCCCCGTGATCAGACACGCCATGCCATATCCTTTGGATTGGGGAAAACATGTATAGGGGCGGAGTACCCCTTTAAAGGTTTCAGAACTGTTTTAAAAAACATTAAAAGGTCTATCCAGGATTAGAAAAAACAGTGCCACTCCTGCCCTCAGGTTGTGTGTGGTATTACAGCTCAGTTCCATTGAAGTGAATGCAGCAAAGTTTTAATACCACACACAAGCTGAGGACAGGTGTGGTGCTATTTTCGAGAGAAATGAACTGATTTTCTATTCCTAAATAACCCCTTTAAAGCGTCCCTGTCATATCACTATCTAGCTTCTGTATTTGATTCACAAATACCTCTGTTCTGCTGCTCACTCATTCTAACATCCACTGCTCAGGAAGGGAGGGGTGTGTCTGAGGCAAGTAATGAGCCGGCCCTCACTCACCATGTAATGACTTCCTCCCTGAGTCTGCTGTGCTGTGCTGGGTCTCTTCATCCAATTACTGTAGGCTGCTCTGTAACCCCCTCCTCTCTGTTTTCATGCTACAGTCTGATAGACAGGACAGGAGTGAGCACAGAGGGGTGCTTGTCCCGCTCTCACTTACTGGACTTTGTCCCAGTTTGTGGTTCAGCTGGGATAAGATGATGCTGCAGTCGGACAAGATTATGTTCTGGATGGTATAGGGACCCCTAGGGGTCTTTTTTTTTTATAAGTCATGATTTACAACATATAAAAAGTTTTTGAATGTGACAGTGCCCATTTACCGTATATACTCGAGTATAAGCCGACCCGAGTATAAGCCGAGACCCCTAATTTCAACCCAAAATCCCAGGAAAAGTTATTGACTCGAGTATAAGCCTAGGGTGGGAAATACCTCATCCCCCCATGTAATCATCCAGACCCATCATTAACATCCTCATCATCCCCTTGTCATCATCCCACACATCCCCCCTTCATCATCCCCTTGTCATCATCCCACACATCCCCTTATCATCCCACACATCCCCCCTTCATCATCCCCTTGTCATCATCCCACACATCCCCCCTTCATCATCCCCTTGTCATCATCCCACACATCCCCTTATCCCACACATCCCCCCTTCATCATCCCCTTGTCATCATCCCACACATCCCCTTATCCCACACATCCCCCCTTCATCATCCCCTTGTCATCATCCCACACATCCCCTTGTCATCATCCCACACATCCCCTTATCATCCCACACATCCCCCCTTCATCATCCCCTTGTCATCATCCCACACATCCCCTTATCATCCCACACATCCCCCCTTCATCATCCCCTTGTAATCATCCCACACCCCCCCCCCCTTCATCATCCCCACCCCCCTTCATCATCCCCACACCCCCCCCCCCCCTTCATCATCCTCTTCTCATCATTCGCCCTCAGTGGTCTTCAACCTGCGGACCTCCAGAGGTTTCAAAACTACAACTCCCAGCAAGCCCGGGCAGCCATCGGCTGTCCGGGCTTGCTGGGAGTTGTAGTTTTGAAACCTCCGGAGGTCCGCAGGTTGAAGACCACTGCGGCCTTCAACATGCGGACCTCCAGAGGTTTCAAAACTACAACTCCCAGCAAGCCCGGGCAGCCATCGGCTGTCCGGGCTTGCTGGGAGTTGTAGTTTTGAAACCTCCGGAGGTCCGCAGGTTGAAGACCACTGCGGCCTTCAACATGCGGACCTCCAGAGGTTTCAAAACTACAACTCCCAGCAAGCCCGGGCAGCCATCGGCTGTCCGGGCTTGCTGGGAGTTGTAGTTTTGAAACCTCCGGAGGTCCGCAGGTTGAAGACCACTGCGGCCTTCAACATCATCCAGCCCCCTCTCACCCCCTTTAGTTCTGAGTACTCACCTCCGCTCGGCGCTGGTCCGGTCCTGCAGGGCTGTCCGGTAAGGAGGTGGTCCGGTGAGGAGGTGGTCCGGGCTGCTATCTTCACCGGGGGCGCCTCTTCTCCGCGCTTCCGGCCCGGAATAGAGCCGTTGCCTAGACAACGACGCATCTGCGTCGTTGTCAAGGCAACGTGACTATTCTGAGGCCGGGCCCGAAGCGCTTAGAAGAGGCCTCCCCGGTGAAGATAGCAGCCCGGACCACCTCCTCACCGGACCACCTCCTTACCGGACAGCCCTGCAGGACCGGACCAGCGCCGAGCGGAGGTGAGTACTCAGAACTAAAGGGGGTGAGAGGGGGCTGGATGATGTTGAAGGCCGCAGTGGTCTTCAACCTGCGGACCTCCGGAGGTTTCAAAACTACAACTCCCAGCAAGCCCGGACATCCGATGGCTGCCCTGGCTTGCTGGGAGTTGTAGTTTTGAAACCTCTGGAGGTCCGCATGTTGAAGACCACTGCGGGTGGGGGAGTTCACTCGAGTATAAGCCGAGGGGGGTGTTTTCAGCACGAAAAATCGTGCTGAAAAACTCGGCTTATACTCGAGTATATACGGTAAATGGGAACCTGTCAGCTGTATTTGCTGTAAACACAGAGGCAAAATAAAGTATACCTTTCCTGGAGCTGATGGTGTTTGCCAAACTTAAAAAATCGCCTTTTATTTCTTAGCTAAGAGTAAAGAAGCCAAACTGTGACTAGATTGCAGATAGGTTTATACCTATGTTAAAGACATGTGGCCTAGCCAGGGCTGAACTGGGACCGAAAATAGGCCCGGGCATTTTAGACTAAGCAGCCCACATCGGTCATGGGTGTGGCCACGTGAAGGCGGAGCCAAAAAGGGGATTATATACAGAATCATATAGAGGTACTTACCAGCTGTACACTGGATATATACCATATAAGTGATTATATACAGGACCATATAGAGGTATATACCAGCTTTGCATTCACTTCCAGGCTGTGGAAGAGAGAGGTGGTGTCTGGTAACTATAAAAGAAAGTATACTAAGCGGTTGTCTGTGCAAGTGATTGTGTGTCTGTATACAAGAGTGTGAAGTATACAAGTGAGTGTAAGTGTAAAAGTGAGAGGGATTTAAAATTAAGAGACTTTACTTCAGGGAGTTTAATTGAAATATTTGATTGTTTTTTTTTACTATTACTTTTTGCAATCCCCAAATCTAGTATGGCCTTCGTGTTGGAAAAGGCAGACCAGTGTGTATCTTGCACAATGTATGCAATCCTTGAACAGCAGTTTGAGGGTGCATATTGTTGTGCAGGATGTGTGCGAGTTGTTCATTTGGAAGCCCAGATCCTGGATCTAGAGGAGCAACTGGCAACACTGAGACGCATTGACAACATGGAGAGGAGTCTCCTGCTCACTGAGCAAGTACTCTCTGGGGTAGAGGAGGGGGAGGATAGTGGGACGGAGGTGCAGGACAGTCAGGCAGATAGCTGGGTTACAGTTAGGAAATGGGGTAGAGGGAAAAGTGTCAGGGAGGCTAGTCCTGATCTGGCACACCCCACCCCAGTTTGCCCGGTTGGCAAATGAGGGGGATGCCATTCCAGAGCTAGCAGTACTGCAGCAAGATACCACCTCTGACCGCCAGGAGGGTGTCTGCTCCAATAAGAAGGGGAAGAGGATTGCAGGGCAGGCTAGACAGGTACTGGTAGTGGGGGACTCAATTATTAGGGGGACAGACAGGATGATCGGTCACAAAGACCAGGATCACCGAACAGTGTGTTGTCTTCCTGGCACTCGGGTTCGGCACATCACGGATCGGGTTGACAGGTTGTTGGGTGGGGATTGAGAGGACCCAGCAGTCATGGTACGTATTGGCATCAATGACAAAGTAAGAGGTAGGTGGAGTGTCCTTAAAAATGATTTCAGGGACTTAGGCCGCAAGCTTAAGGCAAGGATCTCCAAGGTAATATTTTCTGAAATATTACTTGTACCACAAGCCACACCGGAGAGGCAACGGGAGATCAGGGAGGCAAACAAGTGGCTCGGAAGCTGGTGTAGGAAGGAGGGGTTTGGGTTCATGGAGAACTGGGCTGACTTTGCTGTCGGTTACCGGCTCTACTGTAGGGACGGGCTGCACCTCAATGGGGAGGGTGCAGCTGTGCTTGGGGAGAAGATAGCTAGAAGGGTGGAGGAGTGTTTAAACTAGGGACTGGGGGGGGGGAGGGAACCTACAACATGGAGGGGGAAGATAGTGTAGATAGAGCGGGGGGGGCGACTAATTAATGTACTTGGGGGGGGGGGAAGAGGGAGGGTTTAGAATAGTTAATGGGGATAGGCTTCATAGTGAGGTGGCCCAGTACAGGAGTGGTTACCCCGTACCCCTGTCATGGAGCCTCCCTGCAGTGTCCCCTGGGCCCCCCCTGCATCTGTTCTACTGTAATTGTATATTATCCCCTACATTATGTATATAAGAAAGTTGTATCTTTAAGAAAGGTTAACATGTGATCACCAGTTGTCATGTGAGTTGTCATGTGATTGTTACCCAGGAGGTATCAGTGACCAGGTGACTTAAGGGTGACCAATGGGACTCCACCAGAGTCTCCCCCATAAAAGCCCTGGGAGGAGTCTCTTCTCTCTCTTAGTTCCTGAGTCTTTGCTGAGGTGCAGTCGAGCCTAAGAGTCTGGAGTCCATAGGAGCCTCAAGTCAAGTCTGCAGCCACAAGATACAAGTAACTACAGTCACAGTATAGTCTGTCTCCAGTCAAGTCAAGTCAGTCACTGTCATCTATTGTCAAGTCAGCGTGGCCTGTGTCACGATGCCGGCTGGCAGGTAGTGGACCCTCTGTGCCAGAGAGGGATTGGCGTGGACCGTGCTAGTGGACCGGTTCTAAGCCACTACTGGTTTTCACCAGAGCCCGCCGCAAAGCGGGATGGTCTTGCTGCGGCGGTAGTGACCAGGTCGTATCCACTAGCAACGGCTCACCTCTCTGGCTGCTGAAGATAGGCGCGGTACAAGGGAGTAGGCAGAAGCAAGGTCGGACGTAGCAGAAGGTCGGGGCAGGCAGCAAGGATCGTAGTCAGGGGCAACGGCAGAAGGTCTGGAAACACAGGCAAGGAACACACAAGGAACGCTTTCACTGGCACTAAGGCAACAAGATCCGGCAAGGGAGTGCAAGGGAAGTGAGGTAATATAGGGAAGTGCACAGGTGATTACCCTAATTGGAACCACTGCGCCAATCAGCGGCGCAGTGGCCCTTTAAATCGCAGAGACCCGGCGCGCGCGCGCCCTAGGGAGCGGGGCCGCGCGCGCCGGGACAGAACAGACGGGGAGCGAGTCAGGTAGGGGAGCCGGGGTGCGCATCGCGAGCGGGCGCTACCCGCATCGCGAATCGCATCCCGGCTGGCAGCGGGATCGCAGCGCCCCGGGTCAGAGGACGTGACCGGAGCGCTGCAGCGGAGAGAGTGAAGCGAGCGCTCCGGGGAGGAGCGGGGACCCGGAGCGCTCGGCGTAACAGTACCCCCCCCCTTGGGTCTCCCCCTCTTCTTGGAGCCTGAGAACCTGAGGAGCAGACTTTTGTCAAGGATGTTGTCCTCAGGTTCCCAGGATCTCTCTTCAGGACCACAACCCTCCCAGTCTACTAAAAAAAAATTTTTCCCTCTGACCTTTTTGGCAGCCAAAATTTCCTTGACCGAGAAGACGTCCGAGGAGCCGGAAACAGGAGTGGGAGGAACAGATTTGGGAGAAAAACGGTTGAGGATGAGTGGTTTGAGAAGAGAGACGTGAAAGGCATTAGGGATACGAAGAGAAGGAGGAAGAAGAAGTTTATAAGAGACAGGATTAATTTGACACAAAATTTTGAAAGGACCAAGATAGCGTGGTCCCAACTTGTAGCTAGGGACACGGAAGCGGACATATTTAGCGGAGAGCCATACCTTGTCTCCAGGGGAAAAAACGGGGGGAGCTCTTCTTTTCTTATCCGCGAACCTCTTCATGCGTGAAGAAGCCTGTAAGAGAGAATTTTGGGTCTCTCTCCATATAATGGAAAGGTCACGAGAAATTTCATCCACAGCGGGCAGACCAGAGGGCAAGGGGGTAGGGAGGGGGGGAAGAGGGTGACGGCCGTACACCACGAAAAATGGGGATTTGGAGGAAGACTCAGAGACCCTGAAGTTATACGAGAATTCGGCCCATGGAAGGAGATCTGCCCAGTCATCCTGGCGGGAGGAAACAAAATGTCGCAAATAATCACCCAAGATCTGGTTAATTCTTTCTACTTGTCCATTGGACTGGGGATGATATGCAGAGGAAAAATTTAATTTAATCTTGAGTTGTTTACAGAGAGCCCTCCAGAATTTAGACACGAATTGGACACCTCTATCCGAGACAATCTGCGTAGGCAACCCGTGAAGACGAAAAATGTGTACAAAAAATTGTTTAGCCAACTGAGGCGCAGAAGGAAGACCAGGAAGAGGGATGAAATGTGCCATTTTGGAGAATCGATCAACGACCACCCAAATAACAGTGTTGCCACGGGAAGGGGGTAAATCAGTAATAAAATCCATACCAATCAGAGACCAAGGCTGTTCGGGGACAGGCAGAGGATGAAGAAAACCAGCGGGCTTCTGGCGAGGAGTCTTATCCCGGGCACAGATAGTGCAGGCTCGCACAAAGTCCACAACATCCGTCTCCAGAGTCGGCCACCAATAGAAGCGGGAGATGAGTTGCACAGATTTCTTGATGCCCGCATGACCTGCGAGATGGGAGGAGTGACCCCATTTGAGGATTCCGAGGCGTTGGCGTGGAGAAACAAAGGTCTTTCCTGGAGGAATCTGCCTGATGGAGGCAGGAGAAGTGGAGATCAGGCAGTCAGGTGGAATGATGTGTTGCGGAGGGAGATCAACTTCTGAGGCATCCGAGGAACGAGAGAGAGCATCGGCCCTAATGTTCTTATCGGCAGGACGAAAGTGAATCTCAAAATTAAATCGGGCAAAGAACAGAGACCACCGGGCCTGGCGAGGATTCAGCCGTTGGGCAGACTGGAGGTAGGAGAGGTTCTTGTGGTCGGTGTAGATAATAACAGGAAATCTTGATCCCTCCAGCAGATGCCTCCATTCCTCAAGTGCTAATTTAATGGCTAGAAGCTCTCGATCCCCGATGGAGTAGTTCCTCTCCGCTGGAGAGAAGGTCCTAGAGAAAAAACCACAAGTGACAGCATGCCCGGAAGAATTTTTTTGTAGAAGAACAGCTCCAGCTCCCACTGAGGAGGCATCAACCTCCAATAGGAAGGGTTTGGAAGGGTCAGGTCTGGAGAGCACGGGAGCCGAAGAAAAGGCAGACTTGAGTCGTTTAAAGGCGTCTTCTGCTTGAGGAGGCCAGGACTTGGGATCAGCATTTTTTTTGGTTAAAGCCACGATAGGAGCCACAATGGTAGAAAAATGTGGAATAAATTGCCTGTAATAATTGGCGAACCCCAAAAAGCGTTGGATAGCACGGAGTCCGGAGGGGCGTGGCCAATCTAAGACGGCAGAGAGTTTGTCTGGATCCATCTGTAGTCCCTGGCCAGAGACCAAATATCCTAGAAAAGGAAGAGATTGGCATTCAAACAGACATTTCTCAATTTTGGCATAGAGTTGGTTGTCACGAAGTCTCTGAAGAACCATACGGACATGCTGGCGGTGTTCTTCTAGATTGGCAGAAAAAATTAGGATATCGTCCAGATATACAACAACACAGGAGTATAACAGATCACGAAAAATTTCATTGACAAAGTCTTGGAAGACGGCAGGGGCATTGCACAGTCCAAAGGGCATGACCAGATACTCAAAGTGTCCATCTCTGGTGTTAAATGCCGTTTTCCACTCGTCCCCCTCTCTGATGCGGATGAGGTTATAGGCGCCTCTTAAGTCCAATTTAGTGAAGATGTGGGCACCTTGGAGGCGATCAAAGAGTTCAGAGATGAGGGGTAAGGGGTAGCGGTTCTTAACCGTGATTTTATTAAGACCGCGGTAGTCAATGCAAGGACGTAGGGAGCCATCTTTTTTGGACACAAAGAAAAATCCGGCTCCGGCAGGAGAGGAGGATTTACGGATAAAGCCCTTTTTTAGATTCTCCTGGACGTATTCGGACATGGCAAGAGTCTCTGGGGCAGAGAGAGGATAAATTCTGCCCCGGGGTGGAGTAGTGCCCGGGAGGAGGTCGATAGGGCAATCATAAGGCCTGTGAGGAGGTAGAGTCTCAGCTTGTTTTTTGCAGAAAACATCCGCGAAGTCCATATAGGCCTTAGGGAGACCGGTTACTGGAGGAACCACAGAGTTACGGCAAGGGTTACTGGGAACCGGTTTTAGACAGTTCTTGGAACAAGAGGACCCCCAACTCTTGATCTCCCCAGTGGACCAATCCAGGGTTGGGGAATGAAGTTGAAGCCAGGGAAGTCCAAGGAGAATTTCTGAGGTGCAATTGGGGAGGACCAAAAGTTCAATCCTCTCATGATGAGATCCGATGCTCATAAGAAGGGGCTCCGTGCGGAAACGTATGGTACAGTCCAATCTTTCATTATTTACACAATTGATGTAGAGGGGTCTGGCGAGACTGGTCACCGGGATGTTGAACCTGTAGACGAGAGAGGCCAAAATAAAATTTCCTGCAGATCCAGAGTCCAAGAAGGCCACCGTAGAGAAGGAGAAGGCAGAGGCAGACATCCGCACAGGCACAGTAAGACGTGGAGAAGCAGAGAAGACATCAAGGACTGTCTCACCTTTGTGCGGAGTCAGCATACGTCTTTCCAGGCGGGGAGGACGGATAGGACAATCCCTCAGGAAGTGTTCGGTACTAGCACAGTACAGGCAGAGGTTCTCCATACGGCGTCGTGTCCTCTCTTGAGGTGTCAGGCGAGACCGGTCGACCTGCATAGCCTCCACGGCGGGAGGCACAGGAACAGATTGCAGGGGACCAGAGGAGAGAGGAGCCGAGGAGACGAAACGCCTCGTGCGAACAGAGTCCATATCTTGGCGGAGTTCCTGACGCCTTTCAGAAAAACGCATGTCAATGCGAGTGGCTAGGTGAATAAGTTCATGTAGATTAGCAGGAATTTCTCGTGCGGCCAGAACATCTTTAATGTTGCTGGATAGGCCTTTTTTGAAGGTCGCGCAGAGGGCCTCATTATTCCAGGACAATTCTGAAGCAAGTGTACGGAACTGTACGGCATACTCGCCAACGGAAGAATTACCCTGGACCAGGTTCAACAGGGCAGTCTCAGCAGAAGAGGCTCGGGCAGGTTCCTCAAAGACACTTCGGATTTCCGAGAAGAAGGAGTGTACAGAGGCAGTGACGGGGTCATTGCGGTCCCAGAGCGGTGTGGCCCATGACAGGGCTTTTCCGGACAGAAGACTGACTACGAAAGCCACCTTAGACCTTTCAGTGGGAAACAGGTCCGACATCATCTCCAGATGCAGGGAACATTGGGAAAGAAAGCCACGGCAAAACTTAGAGTCCCCATCAAATTTATCCGGCAAGGATAAGCGTATCCCAGGAGCGGCCACTCGCTGCGGAGGAGGTGCAGGAGCTGGCGGAGGAGATGACTGCTGAAGCTGTGGTAGTAACTGTTGTAGCATAACGGTCAGTTGAGACAGCTGTTGGCCTTGTTGCGCTATCTGTTGTGACTGCTGAGCGACCACCGTGGTGAGGTCAGCGACAACTGGCAGAGGAACTTCAGCGGGATCCATGGCCGGATCTACTGTCACGATGCCGGCTGGCAGGTAGTGGACCCTCTGTGCCAGAGAGGGATTGGCGTGGACCGTGCTAGTGGACCGGTTCTAAGCCACTACTGGTTTTCACCAGAGCCCGCCGCAAAGCGGGATGGTCTTGCTGCGGCGGTAGTGACCAGGTCGTATCCACTAGCAACGGCTCACCTCTCTGGCTGCTGAAGATAGGCGCGGTACAAGGGAGTAGGCAGAAGCAAGGTCGGACGTAGCAGAAGGTCGGGGCAGGCAGCAAGGATCGTAGTCAGGGGCAACGGCAGAAGGTCTGGAAACACAGGCAAGGAACACACAAGGAACGCTTTCACTGGCACTAAGGCAACAAGATCCGGCAAGGGAGTGCAAGGGAAGTGAGGTAATATAGGGAAGTGCACAGGTGATTACCCTAATTGGAACCACTGCGCCAATCAGCGGCGCAGTGGCCCTTTAAATCGCAGAGACCCGCGCGCGCCCTAGGGAGCGGGGCCGCGCGCGCCGGGACAGAACAGACGGGGAGCGAGTCAGGTAGGGGAGCCGGGGTGCGCATCGCGAGCGGGCGCTACCCGCATCGCGAATCGCATCCCGGCTGGCAGCGGGATCGCAGCGCCCCGGGTCAGAGGACGTGACCGGAGCGCTGCAGCGGAGAGAGTGAAGCGAGCGCTCCGGGGAGGAGCGGGGACCCGGAGCGCTCGGCGTAACAGCCTGCACTAAATTGTCCAAAACCACTGCAAGTCCCAGCAAACCCTTAAGGTCTCTGAAGTCACTGGTCACCTCCGTAGGCCCGGCTACACTGTATAGACTTTACCATCTGTCACTCAGTAAAGCTACTATTGTCTGTAACTTGGTGTCGGAGTCATTATTGCCCCCGTGCCTAACACAGGATCCAGCGGTATACCTTCGGGTGGTATTGAGGATAAACCACCCCCTGGCATCACGAATACAATGGGTTAATGCCATCTGCCCCAAGGGTAATTCCTTCTGCCCTGCATCTCACACCCCATACCACAATAGGAAGAAAAAACATACACCATTGAATTACATGTTGACTAATGCCAGAAGTCTGACCAATAAAACTGATGAACTGGAGTGGCTGATGTCTGAGGAGAATGATGACATAGCGGGTATAACAGAGACTTGGTTGGACGATACCTGTGACTGGGCAGTCAACATACAGGGTTATAGTCTATTCAGGAAGGATCGGACAAAACGGAAAGGGGGAGGAGTTTGTCTTTATGTAAAATCTGTCTGAAGGCCGCACTGCGGGAGGATATACGGGAGGGAAACGATAATTAGTGTTGCTCGCGAATATTCGCAATTCCAATTTTAATCGCGAATTCGCTAATATTGCAAATATAGCACTATATATTCGTAATTACGAATATATATTTCTTTGCATATGCGAAAATTTATGCGCATATTCGCGAATATTGAGCCCTCCTAGTTAATGCACTAGTCATAGTTCCCTATACCATTAAAGAAGGGAGGGCTCAATATTCGCAAATATGTACATACATTTTTGCATATGCGGAAAAAAGCTAATTTAACGAATATGTGAATTTCGCGAATATATGACAAATATGCGTCCATATATTCGCAAAATATCGCGAATTTGAATATGGCCTATACTGCTCATCACTAACAATAATGTGGGGGCTGTACAGAGATCTCTCCCATGATCTATTCATACCCAGGACTGTAGGGGGCATCCTCTACGTTTAGAGAAAAGAAGGTTTCTGCACCAGCACAGACGGGGGTTCTTTACTGTAAGAGCAGTGAGACTGTGGAATTCTCTGTCGGAGGAGGTGGTCATGGTGAACTCTGTAAAAGAATTTAAAAGGGGTCTGGATGCATTTTTGGAGAATAATAACATTACTGGTTATGTATACTAGATTTATAGGGACAGAACGTTGATCCAGGGATTTATTCTGATGCCATATTTGGAGTCAGGAAGGAATTTTTACCTCTAGTATGAGGGTTTTTTGCCTCCTCTGGATCAACTCAGTAGGGACTTATTAGGGTTATAGGTTGAACCTGATGGATTGAAGTCTTTTTTCAACCTTATCAACTATGAGCTGTACACAGGATATATACCCCATATAAGTGATAACAGTATATACAGGACCATATACAGGTACATACCAGCTGTACACAGGATATATACCATATAAATGATTACAGCTACATGAAGGAACTCACAGGTCACGTCTTTTCTGATCAACGTCGTCCTCTTTCCTTTTCTTCCGCGTCCGACTCAGACCGCTATGATGTCTTCTTCCAGCCAAAACTTAATCTCTCCTCATCTGCAGGACAAACATCTTAGACCCTGAATTTTTCCAGTGCTCGCCTTAATGCTAGGTTGCCAGATATG
The DNA here is from genome assembly GCF_029499605.1 of Hyla sarda. Taxonomy (NCBI): domain Eukaryota; kingdom Metazoa; phylum Chordata; class Amphibia; order Anura; family Hylidae; genus Hyla; species Hyla sarda. The sequence continues at coordinate 360,077,138 of NC_079193.1, forward strand.
TAGGTAGGTCACCGTTCCCCAACCATGGTGCCTCCAGCTGTTGCAAAACTATCGCTCCAAGCATGCCCAGACGGCCTCTGGGTGTTCGTGAATGCTGGGAGTCATAGTTTTGCACTCTGTTTGGGAAACACTCATGTAGGTAGTTAGGTAGCCAGGTACATAGCTAGTAGGGCTGCATTATATGGGGAAACTGTGCGATTGTGATTATGGACCCAAATATTGAGATTTCAATATAATAAACAAATGGAGAAATACTCCCATTTCATGTCCAACCTCCCCCCATTTTACATCTATCCTAACCATTATGTATCCACCACCCATTTCCTTTCCTTACCCCCCTAGTGACATTCCCCACCCATCACATTCTCCCCCCATGTAACATTCTCCCCCGCGTCACATTCTACCCCCCCCCATGCTGTCACTTTCTCCTCCTCCTCCACTGTCACACTCTCCTCTCCCCACTGCCACAGTCTACCTTCCCATCCCTCCCCTGTTTCATCTCCCCCGGCTGTCACATTCTCCCCCCCCCCCACTGCCACATACTCCCCCCTCGCTGTCACATCCCCCCCCCTGTCTCATCTCCCCTTATGTCACATGTCCCCCATTTCAGATTAACCCCCAGTAGGCGTGTAGTACCCTCAAATTAGACCCCCCCCCCCAGTAGACAGGTAGTACCCTCAGATTAACCCCTTCCCCCCAGTAGGCAGCTAGTACCCCCAGATTAGACCCCCCCAGTAGACAGGTAATACCCCCAGATTAGACCCCCCTCCCCCAGTAGTGCCCCCAGATTAGACCTCCTCCAGTAGGCAGGTAGTACCCCCAGATTAGACCCCCCCCCAGTAGACAGGTAGTACCCCCAGATTAACCCCCTCCCCTCAGTAGGCAGGTAGTACCCCCAGATAAAACCCCACTAGTAGGCAGGTAGTACCCTCAGATTAACCGCCTCCCCCCCAGTAGACCCCCCCCTGTAGGCAGGTATTATCTCCAGATTAACCTCCCCGTAGTAGGCAGGTAGTACTGCCAGATTCGACCCCCCAGTAGGCAGGTAGTACCCCCAGATTAACCCCCTTCCTCCCAGTAGGCAGGTAGTACCCCCAGATTAGACCCCCCCATAGGCAGGTTGTACCCCCAGATTAACCCCCTCCCCCCAATAGGCAGGTAGTACCCCCAAGATTAACCCCCTCCCCCAGTAGACAGGAAGTACCCACAGATTAGAGCCCCCCCAGTAGGCAGGTAGTCCCAGATTAGACCCCCCCAGTAGGCAAATAGTACCCCCATATTAGACCCCCCCAGTAGACAGGTAGTACCCCCAGATTAGACCCCCCAGTAGGCAGGTAGTACCCCCAGATTAGACCCCCCAGTAGGAAGGTAGTACCCCTAAATTACCCCCCCCCCCCAGTAGGCAGGTGGTACCCCCAGATTAACCCCCCCCAGTAGACAGGTAGTACCCCCAGATTAGACCCCCCAGTAGGCAGGTAGTACCCCCCAGATCAGACCCCCCCCAGTAGGCAGGTAGTACCCCCAGATTAACCCCCTCCCCCCAGTTGGCAGGTTGTACCCCAGATTAACCCCCCTTCCAGTAGGTAGGTAGTACCGGGGATTGGATAGTTGCCAGGGATTCAGGGCAGCATCTCCCATCAGATAAGGGCCTGCACAGCTACATGCTTGCCACATCACGCTCTCAGAATACCTAGGGCCGTCATCAGGACGTAGTGACACCGGCCCTTGAATTCTGGGAGCTTGACGTGAGTGTGCATCAATATGCGGCCTTACGGGACTTAACTGGGGGCGGGGCCGCCCTGAGTCCCCAGCAACTACAGATGAGCTGGGCCCAAAAATAGGAGCTGGAGGCAGAGTGGCTTTAGTCTCTGCCTCCCACTCCAGGCTCTTGCACTGCCGGCCAGGGCGAGCGGCCAAACTGTCACAAAGGCAGAAAGACGGCCTGGCCCACCGGGCAAATACCCGGTGTTCCCGATGGCCAGTCCGGCCCTGGGTATTGGTATGTCTAGCAATAGCAGAACTAGAGAAGATGTAAGATCAGATCCAGACTGACTTACTGGTTCTAAAAGATTTTGGTCCACCCCTTTTCCTGGGATAGAGAGGTTGGACTGGGGATTACTCCAGCATTGGCTAGGAGGATCATGTGACCAATGCATCATTCTTCTGTGTAGAGTTCAAGCAAAAATGTTAACCACTTTCACTTTCAATGTTCTTGTGTATGCAATAAACTTGATGAAATGCACATGAATACACTTGCAGTAACTCCTCAGTACCCACACTATCAGCCCCACAACTTTCTTTGATGTAGCTACTGCTGCCATGCTGTTACCTAGAGAAAAAAAATATCTGTTACAAAATGTTCATGTAATGGGGTTTTTGCTGTGTATTTGCCGAGAACTGTGGTCAGACCGCTCGGAAATGCGCCGTTTGGTAGACGGCAATGCCTTTCCAAGTGAAATCCCCAGAAAGGATAGACATTTGTTGTCAATGAAGGGACTACTACTACCAGCTAGCCTCTACTACAACACCTATTGTCAGGGTGTCAGGGTGATATATGTTGGGATCCTTTTCTTTTTGCTGTGCAGTATAATGCAGAAGACTGAGCTTTCCCACACAGTGGTCCATTACAAACCTACGGTATACAGTTCTTTGCATTGTGGACACTGGCCCAGGTACAGTATGCTAATGAAACTATAGCGTTAACACAGTGTGACCGTACTGACCAATGGAAATGATGGTTCCAGCTCCCAGCAAAAATATACCTAAAAAGCAAAACTTTAATGAAACATATTAAAACCAGAAAAATCCCATATAGACATGTCCATAAAACTGAACTGAATTGCCAACATGTTTCAAGCTATCAAAGCTCTTAAAGGGCTACTCCGCCAAAAAACATCTTATCCCCTATCCAAAGGATAGGGCATAAGATGTCTAATTGCGGGGGTCCCCAGTGGCGGACATCTCCAGCGTGGCACCCCAGTCATCCATGCACAGAGTGAACTCTGCTCCGTTCCGGATGATTGACAAGTACAGCCACCACACCCCCTCCATTCATGTCTATGAGAGGAGACGTGACGGCTACATACTAGCCGTCACACCCCTCCAAGCTTCCGTGTTCAAGGAGGTGACCAGTGACGCAGAGATCTTAAAGGGTAGATCCCACCATCCTATTTTTTTTTTCTGTCCCTGCCTATTGCCAATCTATCCCTAACCCCCTCCCTGCTTTAAATTTTTATTTTTACTATATTAAACATGCTTTTTGTCTGCCTGGCAGTGTGCTCACTACCAGGCAGACTTCCCTAGCAGGCACCACGTCACTGATGCCTGCTGGGGGGCTGACTTTCGCCCTTAGTTCATCTACACAGGGTGCCTCCAGCTGTTTCATCACTACAACTCCCAGCTTGCCCTGACATCTATTGGCTGTCAGGGCATGCTGGGAGTTGTAGTATTGAAACACCTGGAGGCACCCTGTGTAGATAAACTATTAGTTACATGCGGCGCTAGTTCGTCCCCTCCCCCCCCCCCCCCGCCATGCCCTGTTCCCTCAATCACAACCCCCCCCCCCTCCAATTACACTTACTGCAGAGTCCGGCAGCGGGCGTGCAGGGACAGCGGCGGCGGCGACGAGGCGGCGGTGAGGGAGGGGCCTGCCGTGGAGATTTACGTCCTCAGGGAGGGGAGATGAGGGAGGGGACCTGCCGTGGCGATCTATGTCCTCAGGGAGGGGGCCGGCCGTAGAGATCTGCGTCCAGCCGAGCTCAGGGAGGGGAGATGAGGGAGGGGGCGTAAACCTCCTCCCTCCCCTTGCTCTGCCTTCCCCCAGCTCTAGCTTCGGAAATCTTTGGAGAGCTGGGGGAGGAGCGGACGCATAGATCTACGGGGGCGCAAAAAACCACCTCACAGTGGCGGTGGCGATGAGCGGGAGGAGTGGCCTCCCAGCCAGTGGCTGGGGAGCCAATGCGCTCGCTCCCTGCCTGTCTGATTGACAGGCAGGGAGCGAGCGCAGGCTGAATGAAAAAGGACCGATGCCCGGCCGCATCGGTCCTTTTTCAGGCGTGACGTCACTCCAGGCTGCAGCCGGCCACTAGGAGGGAGACCCCTAGTGGCCGGTTTTCAAATGTAAATTAAACTATTTTAATAAATAAAAAATAATAAAAGTATATTAGAGATATATTGTAGTACATAAGTACTACAACATATCAAAAAATAAAGTTGGTCGACAGTGCCCATTTAAGGGCTTGCTGGGACTTCTAATAGGACTGCACAACTGAATGCAGACCACGCTGACTTGACAGATGACAGGGACTGACTTGACTCATAAAGCTGTGACTTTATCTTACTTGACTTGATGGCGGCTGCAGGACTGGACTTTGAGGTCTCCAACACTCTGGACACACACACTAGACAAGACTGCACTGGACCTCAGCAAAAGAGAGAGAAGATCCACCCAGGGCTTATATGGGGAGACTAGCAGGGAGCCCATAGGTCACTCCTGGGTCACCTGGTCACTGGTTCCTCCTGGGTAACAATCACATGACATAACTGTTAAAGATACAACACATTTTATAATACAATACACTGCAGAACATATGTACAGGGGGGAAGCAGGTGCAAGGGGCCCTGGGGACACTGAAGGTGGCTGCCTGACAGGACAGCAAGGGTATGAAATAACATCTCCCGTACTGGGCCACCACAGAGAGCTGAAGATGGCCGAATGGCTCTCATATAGAGATATATGGAGGGGGCGTGCTGGCCACGGCTTCCTTCGGGGATCGTGGCGCTCTGTTCTCGGGGAGAGCTGAGGCCCCATACAAGAGATCGCGGAGGGTCCCAGCGGTCGGACCCCCACAATCTTAAAATGATCCCTTATCCTGCTGATAGGGGATAAGGTTTTGAACATGATACTTTTCCTTTAATCATGGCATATGATATACAGTGTGACCGTAGCCTCAGGGAGATGGTACGTGCAGCAAGCGTTATTGTCATAGGCGCCCATATGTTCGGGAATAAAACATTTTTTGAAGCCGGTACAAGACTGTAAACTTTGAATCCGGTCCAGCATGTCGTGGATTACGCGGACGCCTGGAAGAGTAAAAATAACTCATAAAGCCATTTACCGTTTCGGTCTAGTCATCGTGTGGAAACCAAGTCAGTGAATATTACGTATTCCCACGCAGTTTAGGGACAGAGTAGGTGTGGTGAATAAGGCCGGGGCTGAGGAAGACATTAATTGGGGTGATATAAATTATTATAAAACGCCGCACATTACGGGTTCACAGAGAGCGACAAGATAAATTTAGCATAGAGTACACCTCCCGCTTCTTTGTAAAAGTCACTTTAATGTGTAATTGTATAATAAAAACAACCTTTTTGTAGGAAAATGTAACATACATGGCACCTTGGAATGGCTTATTGCAGTGTTTTCCAAAGAATGTTTCTCTAGCTGTTGCAAAACTACAGCTCCCAGCATGCCCAGACAGCCAACGGCTGTCCGGGCATGCTGGTAGTTGTAGTTTTGCAACAGCTGGAGACACACTGTTTGGAAAACACTGGGTTATGGTGTAAAACAAGAGTCACTCTAAACTTTTATAGTTGCTTGGGGTACCCTCCGAGGAAGCTGAGAGATAGGGAGATGTTTGGTGGAATTTGCGCCATATAGCGCTGCTTAAAGGTACTTCTTGCCATGGCAAGCTAATGGCTGTCCCTGCATGCTGGGAGTTGTAGTTTTGCAACAGCTGGAGACACACTGTTTGGAGAACACTGGGTTATTGTGTAAAACAAGAGTCGCTCTAAAACATTCATAGTTGCTTGGGGTACCCTCCGAGGAAGCTGAGAGATAGGGAGATGTTTGTTGGAAGTTGCGCCATGTAGCTCTGCTTAAAGGTACTTCTTGCCATGGCAAGCCAATGGCTGTCTGGGCATGCTGGTAGTTGTAGTTTTGCAACAGCGGGGAACACACTGTTTGGAAAACACTGGCTTATTGTGTAAAACAGAAGTCCAAGAGTCACTCTAAACATTCATAGTTGCTTTGGGTACCCTCTGAGGAAGATGAGAGATGGGGAGATGTTTGGTGGAATTTGCACCATGTAGTGCTGCTTAAATGTATTACTTGCCATGACATCAGTTATTACCTTCCTGTCTTTTTTTTCACTTTTGTCCTGGTGGTCAGTCATAAAAAAGGGGGGTGGGGTGGGGGACTGGGGAGATAAAGCAATGTACATAAATGGTGATAATTCCCTCCGGACACACCCTGTTAAGCGTCTAGTTACCTGGTGCACCGGGCAGCTTTGTTATTGTGGTGCACAGTCCACAATATATGAGGTACAGTCTTTTGGTAACCTTAAAGAAATATGCCCGGAACAGGTGGGTCACCCCTCTGGAAGTTAAAGTCAATTTTAGGGTGTCTGGAATGTCTAATATTCTCACAGACACACACTAGTGCTGAGTTCCCTTCCCTGAGGAGGGTATGAATTGCAACTGGTTGGCTCCCAATAAATTTTCAAAAGATGCTTACTTTGGTGCTGCAATGCCCACTGTGGGATGCAGGTCTCTGTAAAGGTGTGGCTTGGGTAGCCTCTTGGTATCTAGGTCTGGCCTGAAGCCCTTTAGGGTCCTAAGGTAGCTATGAGGCTCATGTTCATCTCCTCCCCACAATACAGGACTAGGATAGATTCCCCTGGATACAATACAGTCTCTGCATGAACGACTTTAGCTTCAAGCGATCCTGAGTTAGCACCTTATCAGCAGGCCTTCTCCAAAGCAGAGGCTGCACTAGCCAGCACGTCTTTCCAGCTCCCCTGAGGAGGGTATAAATTGCAACTGGTTGGCTCCTAGTGAATTTTCAAAAGATGCTTACTTTGGTGCTGCAATGCCCACTGTGGGGTGCAGGTCTCTGTAGCAGTGTAGCTTGGGTAGCTACTTGATATCTAGGTCTAGCCTGAAGCCCTCGAGGGTCCTAAGGTAGCTATGAGGCTTGTGTTCAACTCCTCTCACAGTGGTTGAATGTAATGTTTTCCTCTCTCCTCATTCTATTCTTTTCAGTATAGGACTAGAATAGATCCCCCGGGATATAATGCAGTCTCTGCATTAGTGACCTTAACTCCAAGCGATCCTGAATTTAGGCAATGTCTGCAGGCCCACTCCAGAGCAGAGGCTGCACTAGCCAGTACATGTCCTCCCAGCCAGGAAGGATGGCTTAGACTAAACTCTAAGGACCCATTCCCCCTACAGAATCTCCAGGCGGAGGAGACCGCACGGGCATTGCCTGTCCCCATGGGCGTATGTATGCTGCCCAAAAAATTAATATACACACAGTGCAGCTGAATCCAATTGACAGCAATGGGACTCTGCACCAGAATTTCTTACCCAAATTTCTGAGTGGAATTCTGCTGGGAAACATTATAATGTGAATGCACCATAAGGCTTGGTTGACACTACAGAATTTTCAAGTGCAGTAGAATCCCAATGCTTTCAGTGGGATTCCGCTGCATAGTGCACATTGTACAGTAGAATTTCCGTGGCAAAAAAATGATCTCGGTCATTCTTTTGGCAGAAGCTGCCTGGAATACATTGCCGTCTATGGGATCGAATGATGCAATCAACACTGGCCACACTCATGATCTCTGGCTGGAAAAATTCTGCAGTGTGAACCTAGCCAAACTTTTTCCCCTCAGTGGAAGGAGGCTGGATTTAGAGCATCTCCTCCCTAAAAATGTTCACAATAAAGGTGTGTAGGTTAACCCCTTACTCACAGCCAGGAACAGGTATAACAGCATAAAAATGGTATACGATATCACAAAACTATAACAAACATAACACAAACAGGAATAGAACAAAACTGTAAACCACCATCACAACCAAAAAGTTCCAATTAACAAGACTACACAGTGGGATATTGCATAAATACCAGGTAACAATCTAAAGAATTGAGCCAAATGCAGAATCCATAAGTGTTGAGCGTGAATATTCGAAATGTGAATTTTTACCGCGAATATCGTCACGTAGCGATTTCGTGAATATTTAGAATATATTGATATATATTCGTAATGACGAATACTCTTTTTTTTGCGAATATGCAAATATATGCAAATATTTGTGAATATGGGAATATGTGCAAATATTCGCGAGTATGGGAATATATGCAAATATTCGCGAATGTGCAAAAAATGCTAATATTCGCGAATATCGTAACGTCCAGTCAGAGGACACTGATCCCTCCCTTCAGTTAGGTGAAACATATAATCGGGCATGCGCACTATGTGAATTTCATTATGAATTTTCGCATGGAAAAAATAAAGAAAACAAACATAGAGAATATGCAAATTTTGCGAACATAGGACGAATATTTGTCCATACATGCGCAAAATATCGCGGATTCGAATATGGCCCCTGACGCTCATGTCTAGAATCCAGATACAAAGCCAGGGTCAGGATTCATAGCAACAATACACAAGCTAAAGAAAGTATCTCAGTTTACAGACAACACGGCAAGACCAATTTTGTATTGAATTGCATAATCGATGGCTGTCAGTGAGAGTTGATGCTGAATAGGGGAGAGGTGAGTAACATAACAATAAACCAAGGTCTCAACCTTGATAAAGATTTTGGTGAATTGCAGTAGGTTTATAAACTTTTTACTTTTATATGCATATATGTATGGATACCAGATTTATAGGGACAGAATGTTGATCCAGGGATTTATTCTGGTCAGGAAGGAATTTTTCCAATTGGCATCAGCCTCATGGTTTTTTTTGCCTTCCTCTGGATCAACACAGTAGGGTTTTAGATTGAACTTGAGGAAGGGGTCTGTTACGCCGAGCGCTCCGGGTCCCCGCTCCTCCCCGGAGCGCTCGCAGCATCCTCGCATTTGCAGCGCCCCGGTCAGACCTGCTGACCGGGTGCACTGCAATATCCCTCTCAGCCGGGATGCGATTCGCGATGCTCCTGTACCTGACTCGTTCCCCGTCTGTCTTGTCCCGGCGCGCGCGGCCCCGCTCCTTAGGGCGCACGCGCGCCGGGTCTCTGCAATTTAAAGGGCCACTGCGCCACTGATTGGCGCAGCAGGCTTAATCAGTGTGTTCACCTGTGCACTCCCTACTTATACCTCACTTCCCCTGCACTCCCTCGCCGGATCTTGTTGCCATTGTGCCAGTGACAGCGTTTCCTTGTGTGTTCCTAGCCTGTGTTCCAGACCTCCTGCCGTTGCCCCTGACTACGATCCTTGCTGCCTGCCCTGACCTTCTGCTACGTCCGACCTTGCTCTTGTCTACTCCCTTGTACCGCGCTTATCTTCAGCAGTCAGAGAGGTTGAGCCGTTGCTGGAGAGACCTCTACTTCAGAGGCATCAGAAGAACGAGAGAGGGCATCGGCCCTAATGTTCTTGTCAGCAGGGCGAAAATGAATTTCAAAGTCAAAACAGGCAAAGAACAATGACCACCTAGCCTGGCGAGGGTTCAGTCGTTGGGCAGACTGGAGATAGGAGAGATTCTTGTGATCCGTGTATATGATAACTGGAAATTTTGATCCCTCCAGCAGGTGCCTCCATTCCTCAAGCGCCAATTTAATGGCCAGTAGTTCTCGATCCCCGATGGAGTAATTTCTCTCCGCCGGGGAGAAGGTCCTAGAAAAAAACCCACAAGTCACAGCATGCCCGGAAGAATTTTTTTGTAGAAGGACAGCTCCAGCTCCCACTGAGGAGGCATCTACCTCCAATAGGAAGGGTTTAGATGGGTCAGGTCTGGAGAGCACGGGAGCGGAAGAAAAGGCAGACTTGAGATGTTTAAATGCGTCTTCCGCTTGGGGAGACCAGGACTTAGGATTGGCATTTTTCTTGGTTAAAGCCACGATAGGAGCCATAATAGTGGAAAAGTGTGGAATAAACTGTCTGTAATAATTGGCGAACCCCAAAAAACGTTGGATAGCACGGAGTCCGGAGGGGCGTGGCCAATCTAAGACGGCAGAGAGTTTATCTGGGTCCATTTGTAGTCCCTGGCCAGAGACCAAGTATCCTAGGAAAGGAAGAGATTGACATTCAAAGAGACATTTCTCCATTTTGGCATAAAGTTGATTGTCCCGAAGTCTCTGAAGAACCATGCGGACATGCTGGCGGTGTTCTTCTAAGTTGGCAGAAAAAATCAGAATATCGTCCAGATAAACCGCAACACATCATTCCTCCTGACTGTCTGATCTCCACTTCTCCAGCCTCCATCAGGCAAACTCCTCCAGGGAAGACCTTCGTTTCTCCACGCCAGCGTCTCGGGATTCTCAAATGGGGACACTCCTCCCACCTCGCAGGCCATGCGGGCATCAAAAAATCCTTGCAACTCATCTCTCGTTTTTATTGGTGGCCGACTCTGGAGACTGATGTTGTTGATTTCGTGCGGGCCTGTACTGTCTGTGCCCGGGATAAGACTCCTCGCCAGAAGCCTGCTGGCCTCCTTCATCCTCTGCCTGTCCCCGAACAGCCTTGGTCACAGATTGGTATGGACTTTATTACAGACTTACCCTCATCCCGTGGCAACACAGTTGTTTGGGTGGTCGTTGATCGATTTTCCAAGATGGCACATTTTATTCCTCTTCCTGGTCTTCCTTCAGCGCCTCAGTTGGCAAAGCAATTTTTTGTACACATTTTTCGCCTTCACGGTTTGCCCACGCATATCGTCTCGGATAGAGGCGTCCAATTCGTGTCTAAATTCTGGAGGGCCCTCTGTAAACAGCTCAAGATCAAATTAAACTTCTCTTCTGCTTATCATCCTCAATCCAATGGGCAAGTAGAAAGAATTAAGCAGGTCCTGGGTGACTATTTACGGCATTTTGTTTCCTCCCGCCAGGATGACTGGACAGATCTTCTACCATGGGCCGAATTCTCATACAACTTCAGAGTCTCCGAATCTTCTGCTAAATCCCCATTTTTCGTGGTGTACGGCCGTCACCCTCTTCCCCCCCTCCCTACTCCCTTGCCCTCTGGTTTGCCCGCTGTGGATGAAGTGACTCGTGATCTTTCCACCATATGGAAAGAGACCCAAAATTCTCTTTTACAGGCTTCATCCCGGATGAAAAGATTTGCCGATAAGAAAAGAAGAACTCCCCCCATTTTTGCTCCCGGAGACAAGGTATGGCTCTCCGCTAAATATGTCCGCTTTCGTGTCCCCAGTTACAAACTGGGACCACGCTATCTTGGCCCTTTCAAAGTCTTGTGCCAGATTAACCCTGTCTCTTACAAACTCCTTCTTCCTCCTTCTCTTCGTATTCCCAATGCCTTCCATGTCTCTCTCCTTAAACCACTCGTCATTAACCGCTTCTCTCCCAAACTTGTTTCCCCCACTCCTGTTTCCGGTTCTTCTGACGTCTTCTCCGTGAAGGAGATTCTGGCCTCCAAGACTGTCAGAAAGAAAAATTTTTTTTGGGTGGATTGGGAAGGCTGTGGCCCAGAAGAGAGATCCTGGGAACCTGAGGACAACATTATAGACAAAAGTCTTATCCTCAGGTTCTCAGGCTCCAAGAAGAGGGGGAGACACAAGTGGGGGTACTGTTACGCCGAGCGCTCCGGGTCCCCGCTCCTCCCCGGAGCGCTCGCAGCATCCTCGCATTTGCAGCGCCCCGGTCAGACCTGCTGACCGGGTGCGCTGCAATATCCCTCTCAGCCGGGATGCGATTCGCGATGCGGGAGGCGCCCGCTCGCGATGCGCATCCCGGCTCCCGTACCTGACTCGTTCCCCGTCTGTCTTGTCCCGGCGCGCGCGGCCCCGCTCCTTAGGGCGCGCGCGCGCTGGGTCTCTGCAATTTAAAGGGCCACTGTGCCACTGATTGGCGCAGCAGGCTTAATCAGTGTGTTCACCTGTGCACTCCCTACTTATACCTCACTTCCCCTGCACTCCCTCGCCGGATCTTGTTGCCATTGTGCCAGTGAAAGCGTTTCCTTGTGTGTTCCTAGCCTGTGTTCCAGACCTCCTGCCGTTGCCCCTGACTACGATCCTTGCTGCCTGCCCTGACCTTCTGCTACGTCCGACCTTGCTCTTGTCTACTCCCTTGTACCGCGCCTATCTTCAGCAGTCAGAGAGGTTGAGCCGTTGCTGGTGGATACGACCTGGTTGCTACAGCCGCTGCAAGACCATCCCGCTTTGCGGCGGGCTCTGGTGAATACCAGTAGCAACTTAGAACCGGTCCACCAACACGGTCCACGCCAATCCCTCTCTGGCACAGAGGATCCACCTCCAGCCAGCCGAATCGTGACAGGGTCTAGTTGCAGTACCCTGAAACGCGTCTAGGCTTAAATGGGTATTCCAGGAAAAAACTTTTTTTTTTTTATATCAACTGGCTCCAGAAAGTTAAACAAATTTGTAAATTACTTCTATTAAAAAATCTTAATCCTTTCAATAATTATCAGCTGCTGAAGTTGAGTTGTTGTTTTCTGTCTGGCAACAGTGCTCTCTGCTGACATCTCTGCTTGTCTCGGGAACTGCACAGAGTAGAAGAGATTTGCTATGGGGATTTGCTTCTAAGCTGGGCGGTTCCCGAGACAGGTGTCATCAGAGAGCACTTAGACAGAAAAGAACAACTCAACTTCAGAAGCTCATAAGTACTGAAAGGATTAAGATTTTTTTAATAGAAGTAATTTACAAATCTGTTTAACTTTCTGGAGCCAGTTGATATATATATATAAAAAAAAGTTTTTTCCTGGATAACCCCTTTAAGCGGACACGGTGAGCATTATTCATCTCCATAGAGACTACAGGCATTTTTAGTCCAATCCACACAAAGGACTTTACAACCAGATATACAAATTGCCGGTTTAACAGTACAATCCGGACAGTCGGCCATTATTTACAACTGCAGTGCCTCATATATTACTATGAAAATTTACCATTAGGGCCATATGGTAATCAACTATATTCAATATTGCTCTGTTCAAATGTTTTTTAATTGAATAATTTTAATTTAATTTTAATAAATATTTTTTGCATTGTTCCAACAAACTGTCTTCAAACCATTTTTTTTTTACCGTGGACCCAGTAGGATGGAATCCTTGAGGGGTGGTTGAAATTTTGTTTCTAAATTTATTTTATTCAGTCAGTGGGGACCGATTTGTCAACCACAATTTAACCTCGGATACAAGGTTATGAGCTCCACACACATTTCCATTTATCTCTTTTTTAAACCTCACAAACTATGTAACTATGTAAAACATGTCCACTATAAATATGGAAATGGCTTACAGAACCCGTCTGTCCATGGTCTTATGGAGAACCCAATGTGACATCTGTGCACTAATTCACATTGATAGGAGTATAATCCTTGTTGGGTGACAATAGAAGGCTGCTGGTCCCCTTTTTGCAAAGTGTAGAGACCGATAGGTGACATTTCACCCCGAGTTCTCCTTTAACATGCATTACACAATGGCAAGCAAAAAAAATAGATTAGGTAACAGATATATACTGTATCCAAGCCTCATGATAATGACAGTATAAAAGTTGTGTAAGGTATTTTGTGGTCAGTTTTTAGCACATAGTTCCCCAATATGTAATGCGTCAACTTCTTAGAGATTACGAATTTTATCATTGAAGTGTTCATCCAGCATCTGATACGATAGATAGGCAGAAGAGGAAGTTATCAATGATCCGTGACCATAGAGAAGAACTAGTTGTATTTGCATTAGTAGAACTTCTCTTTCAGGTATAATCTACACGTGGTATCTACGGTAAACATGTAGACTACAGAGGAGACTATTATAATCTATTGGCACATCATATGTAGCAGAGTTTACAAGGGTTAACCCCCATAAGGTAAAACCTGTAATCCAGTAATGGACATGCTTACCAAGGATTCTTGCTTGTGTTGGTGGTACAGGGCCATGTCCTGTGTCCCCATGATGCTACTGGCTTGTTTGTGCAAACTGGCTATTTCCTGTTTCTGTGCCCTCCCTCCAATTACAATCCCCAATATCCCTTGTTCCTAGGGGTGAGGTGACTTATCTCCCTCCCACACATTGCAGCGCAGCTAAGCTCCCTTCCAAGCGTGCTGTGCTTGAAACTACAATTCCCTGCATCCCTGTGGAGAATGATCTCCCCCCACCCAACGCTTGCTCAACCCATTAAGGCACTGCCATGCTCCCTTTCAACACCTGAGTAGTGATGTAATGTCTTGGGCCTCACTGCCACCTACCTGGGACAACACCCAAGACAACACACATTTAATATACTGCTAAAAATTAACATCGGGGCAAAGATCCCATGAGAATTGCGGGACCAGCCATCAAACACAGGTACAGACACTATATTATGAACTACACTAACTTTACTGCCCCCCTAGCATAGTAAAAAAAAAAAAAGTAAAAAAAAAAGCATAGTCAAAAAAAAAAAAAAAATCCCGGAATACTCCTTTTATATATCAACTTTACCTTTACTTGGCATTGCAAATAGCAGTGGTCTCTAAACCACGGACCTCCACATGTTGCAAAACTACAACTCCTAGCATGCCCGGACAGCCGTTGGCTGTCCGGGCATGCTAGGAGTCGTAGTTTTGCAACATCTGGAGATCCACAGTTTGAAGACCACCACCCTATACTGAAAAAGTTATCATATTGTACAAAACAATTTATGTTGAAGTTAAATTACACCATGCATTCTGGGTTTGGCGTCCAAGATAGAGCATGCCATAAAAGAACCCGTGTCTGCTTGCAAACTGCGGAGAAGCTATGGAGATTGTCTGTGTGTATTCCCTGCTCTGTGATCAGATCTCTCCCACTCAGAATGGAAATAATTCTGACTACAAATGCAAAAGGGATAAAGTGTATATGTAATAACCAATATAATACAAGCATAAATCCTACCACCGGGTATGGTTGGATTATAGGGAGGGGACATGAGAGATGCTTCCCAGTTAGTTCATAACTCCCTAAAGTCCATTGGGTGATCTTTTCCAGCTTTAAAGAGGTTAAAGAAAACACATTGTTCACACATTATGTTAGGTCATCTCTAAAGGGCCAATACAAAGAGTGTCTCTTCTTCTGGAGGACCTGTCCTGACCTGTATTAGATAGATAACCCACTGCTGTATAGGTAGTAAAGGTGTAATGCTTTATTTCTCCACTAGTGTCACTGTGGAGAAATCAAACACATATGGGGAGATTTATCAAAACCTGTCTAGAGGAAAAGTTGCCCAGTTGCCCATAGCAACCAATCAGATTGCTTCTTTAATTATACAGAGACCTTGTTAAAAATGAAAGAAGCTATTTGATTGGTTGCTATGGGCAACTGGCCAATGTTTCCTCTGGGCATGTTTTGATAAATCTACCCCATATTTCCTGGATTCCCCACAGATTCAGGCTCATGGCTGGAGGCCCGGCAGGAGGACACTTTATGATCAGCCCACTGTCAAAATAGTAGACATTGTCTAAAGTAGTAAAAAAAAACTTTACGAGATATTCTTAGAGAGTACCTGTCATTAGGCGAAACTTTTGACATGTCCTAGCGGCATGCCAAAAGTTGGTATCGGAGTGTTCAGACCTTCGCTAATCAGGAGAACGACCCGAGAGAAGTCTGTGCTGCCGCGCGATCCTCTCCCTGCCTCCCCCTCTGCTTGAGTCACGTGATCGAAATCCTCTCATAGACTTACATAGAGAGTTTATCTCGATCATGTGACACGGAGCTGGGAAGAGGACGCGCTCAGCGCGAACTTCTCCTGGCTCGTTTCCAGATCAACGAAGACCCCCGCCGATCAAACATTTTACATATCGCTCGGACATGTCAAAAGTTTTGCGTAATGGCAAGTACTCTTTAAGAAGTCTATAAGGGTAGTTGGATTCATCTTTCTCCATAACACCCAAAGACTTCAAAGGAATGACCCACGTACATGTGCGGCCACGGTAAACTCATGTGCAGCCTGTTTGTGACTACAAGTTAGAGATGCGATGGAGGCTGCCACCAAACTTCTTCCAGAACATGAGCCTCTCTGTCCAAGGTAAATTAGAGTGTAGCGGTCCATAGCTGATGCTGATCCACAGCTGATAATGCTTTCTCATCCACTGTCAGTAATGGATGACTTTCAAGTCTTATTGGCTTCTGGGTTCATGGGAACTGATGAAGACATAAGATCCCCGTAGACTTTAGCCAACAGTCAGCCAAACCTACCTACTTTGGTGGGACTAGCTGTCTGTGTATATATATATATATATATATATATATATATATATGACAATTAACTCTTCCCTGACAGATGATGCTGGAGGGTCAGGCAGCTGAAATCCATCATGCCTGACCCTTCTTTCTCTCTTGTTTGTTCTCGGAGAGCTGCGGCCATAGGCTGTGCTAAACCTTTGTGTGAATGGGACATTACGAGACCTTATGGCTAATGGCTTATGAAGGTGTATGGATGACCACCTACTAGACCACTATAAAAAATAATAATAAAAAACAACTCCTCTTCTGATGAGTGAATAAAACACCTTTTGGATTGAATCATGATTGGAGTGTGGCTTCATTACCTACTATTTTTTGTTCACCTTGGGACTGTGAGTCAAGCCCCCTGGAGCTGAGCACCCACTGGGACTAGAAGTCCTTCACAGTGCATGTCCACCTTCTTGCTTTTTGGTTAGACTATTGTAGATTCTGCTATTGCTAGACCACTGAGAAAAACAACAAAAAAAAAGAAGAAAAAAAAGACCTTTGGTCAAAAAAGTTATGTCACTGCTGAATTTATCTGCAACCCCAAAGGGGTGATAATGTTACCATTGACTTAGAAGGTGAAAAAGTAGGTTCTGATTTTATACCAAACCCCAAGAGCTTCAAGCTATACTACTAACTGAGAACTGTGGGTTACGGCAATGTCCAGCACAAAACAAGGACATGGTCCTAGCTCCACCACGTGATGTGACAAATCTCACCTATAGCCTGTTATATACCCATGAGAAATATTCAGATTAATCTAAATATTACAGATTATGTCATATTGACATGAAAAACATTGAGCAGTTATTGCTCTTTCATCTGCATCCAAGAAACAATTTCACAAACATGTTGGAGCGCGGCCATTTTTCTTGCTCATTTTCAGGTTGGCTTTGACTGAAACTTTGACTATGTAGGTAATGACAAATTTGCTGGAATCATATTCGTAGTATTTTATGATGGGTATGTCATTTAAAGTGTTAGAATAAAGTATTTTCAGGATCTAACTTACCCATAAGCAAATCCTACACACAGACCTGTTTCTTCTTTGATTTATTTTACTTTCTCTTCTGAGTAGAGTGTATAGTGTACCCTATTTCCAAGAATATACCTACTTTAATACTGCCTCCTATGTACAAGAATATAACCACTATAATACTGCTCATATATACAAGAATATAACTACTATAATACCGCTTCCTATGTACAAGAATATAACTACTATAATACTGCTCCTATATACAAGAATATAACTACTATAATACTGCTCCTATATACAAGAATATAACTACTATAATACTGCTCCTATATACAAGAATATAACTACTATAATACTGCTCCTATATATAAGAATAACTACTATAATACTGCTCCTATATACAAGAATATAACTACTATAATACTGCTCCTATATACAAGAATATAACTACTATAATACTGCTCCTATATACAAGAATATAACTACTATAATACTGCTCCTATATATAAGAATAACTACTATAATACTGCTCCTATATACAAGAATATAACTACTATAATACTGCCTCCTATATACAGAATATAACTACTATAATACTGCCTCCTATGTACAAGAATATAACCACTATAATACTGCTCCTATATACAAGAATATAACTACTATAATACCGCCTCCTATGTACAAGAATATAACTACTATAATACTGCTCCTATATACAAGAATATAACTACTATAATACTGCTCCTATATACAAGAATATAACTACTATAATACTGCTCCTATATACAAGAATATAACTACTATAATACTGCCTCCTATATACAAGAATATAACTACTATAATACTGCTCCTATATACAAGAATATAACTACTATAATACTGCACCTATATACAAGAATATAACTACTATAATACTGCTCCTATATACAAGAATATAACTACTATAATACTGCCTCCTATGTATAAAGAATATAACTAATATAATACTGCCTACTATGTATAAGAAAATAGCTACTATAATACTGCTTCTTTTATACAAGAATATAACTACTATAATACTGCTCCTATATACAAGAATATAACTACTATAATACTGCTCCTATATACAAGAATATAACTACTATAATACTGCCTCCTATGTATAAAGAATATAACTACTATAATACTGCCTACTATGTATAAGAAAATAACTACCATAATACTGCTTCTTTTATACAAGAATATAACTACTATAATACTGCTCCTATATACAAGAATATAACTACTATAATACTGCTCCTATATACAAGAATATAACTACTATAATACTGCTCCTATATACAAGAATATTACTACTATAATTCTGCTCCTATATACAAGAATATAACTACTATAATACTGCTCCTATGTACAAGAATATAACTACTATAATAATGCCCCTCTATACAAGAATATAACTACTATAATAATGCTCCTAAATACTAGAATATAACTACTATAATATTTCCTCCTATGTACAAGAATATAACTACTATAATACTGCTCCTATATACAAGAATATAACTACTATAATACTGCCTCCTATATACAAGAATATAACTACTATAATACTGCTCCTATATACAACAATATAACTACTATAATACTGTTCCCATATACAAGAATATAACTACTATAATACTGCCTTCTATGTACAAGAATATAACTACTATAATATTGCCTCCTATATACAAGAATGTAACTACTATAATACTGCCTCCTATATACAGTAACCCCCCGACCTACGATGGCCCCGACATAAGATAAAATCGACATACGATGGCCTCTCAGAGGCCATCGCATGTCGATGTCAGCATCGACATACGATGCTTTTATATGTCGGGGCCATCGCATTAACTGCTATCCGACAGCGCAAAATGCTTAAGCTGCTGTCGGATAGCTGTGTAATGTGCCCCAGCAGGTTCACTTACCTATCCCCGCTGCTCCGGGTCCACTTCGCGATCCTCCGGTGTCTTGCGCATGTTCTCCAGGGTCCGGACCTTGCTTTCCGGCGTCGTTATTACGTCACTACGCACGCCGCGCCGGCGCAGCAGCGTAATAACGTCACCGGAAAGCGAGGCCCGGACCCTGCAGATGATGCGCAAGACACCGGAGGATCGCGAAGAAGACACCGGAGCAGCGGGACAGCATCGGGAACCCTGGGAGACCATCGGGAGCGGTGAGGACCTGGTGCGGAGTGGCGGGGACAGGTGAGTATAAATGCACTTTTACTATTGCACGAATCCCTCAACATACGATGGATTCGACAAACGATGGGTCGTTTGGAACGAATTACCATCATATGTTGAGGGACCACTGTACAAGAATATAACTACTATAATACTGCTCCTATATGCAAGAATATAACTACTTTAATACTGACTCCTATATACAATAATATAACTACTATAATACTGCTCCTATATACAAGAATATAACTATTATAATACTGCTCCTATATACAAGAATATAACTACTATAATACTGCTCCTATATACAAGAATATAACTACTATAATACTGCCTCCTATATACAAGAATATAACTGCTATGATACTGCCTCCTATATACAAGAATATAACTACTATAATACTGTCCCTATGTACAAGAATATAACTACTATTATACTACTACTATAATACTGCCATAGCAATTCTAATACTGTTTCCAGTGGTTTTCTCTCAAAATGGTGGATGTGTCACACAGTATCTTGAGGGCGGCATGCATTTGCTGTGGGGGGTGCTTTTTTGGTACCAAGTGGGGGGCTCTGTTTGCTGCACCTATTTTGTATTTATACATCTCCCAGATGCCTAGGATTTGTTGACCGTCACTAATCATTTTCATTCCTCATTCTATCACGTTTGCAAATCTGTTGCAGCGATCGGTTCCTCAATGACAAATGGAGCAATAATATATGACAAAACCAGAGATAAAAACACATAGTTTTAGACTCAGCTTGGTCAATATTCCTGTTACAACATTCTGAGCTGAAACTGGCATTAAGAGATATTTTATTTACATTTCCTATTACATCTGAACCCTTTGCAGCGAACTGAGTTGGAGTGACGTAATATTCTGATTTCTAAACCTACATTGTACAGGACCGCTTATGGTTAGAACTTATAACTAGATAGTCCCATGTCCAGGACTGTCTATTAGGGGTCTCCCTGCAGTGTCCAGTGGTTGTCACCACGTCATAGAAACCATAAGGGATTGACAGGGCTGCCGGCAGGTCCAGGGCCCACTGTGATTCAGAGCAGAGTAATGAGGGGGAGGAGTCATCACAGTGAGGGGATGAGAGGGACATGCCCCCTGCCTCTGCATTAGCAGAAACCTCACTGAGCAATGATGGCAAGTAAATAAAGGCAATTTTGAGAGAAGTATAGGTCGTAGACACATTAAAATTGAATGTACATGTTCAGGATGAGGTACTGGGCTACATATAACTTTTTTTTTGGGTGGGGGGGATCTGACAGGTAAGCTTTAAGGCTTTTAGAGTATCTTCTGGGCCATCTCTGCATTATATGGTTAATCATTCATTTGAATAGGTGACATATCAGTAGTGGCTTCATAATCACCGTCATATATGAAAAAATTTTTGTATTGCTGGACGTACACGTTTGAAATTCCCACGTGTTATCATTAAAATACTAAGGTGGAGACCCCCCAGACAACTGCATTTTATTTGCCTCTGGCCCTGTATAAATAGGATGAACATCTAGGCTCACTCTTTGATCATATTTCTACTACATGTTTGGGCTATGGATCACCAGGGGCACTTCTGCCATGAAGCCACTTACATTTACAGCCTCAGGTAGGGCCACCTAGGGGCCTACCTAGAGTTTTTGTGACCCGGGGACGATCCAATATTTGCCCCCCCCCCCCCAATTGAACCCTTGCTGTTACCGTCTAACAGAAATTGTGTACAGACCTACATTTCTCCATTTAGTGACCATATAGCAGTAGATTCCAGCAGTGACTCACAGGTGACGTCTTCTTGGAGTCTATCTCTTTTCTTTATCTTCACCAAACAGCTATGGCGACTTCTTCCAGCCATGATTTGATTCTGCAGAATGTGTCAGAAAAACATCTTAGGCTTCTATTTTTTCCAACTCACATCTGACATCCATACAACCTCCCCATCCATAGTCCCCAAAACTGTAATATTGTAATAGGTAGGTTCCCCAAGGGGTTATCTGGCCAAAGACATCTTATGCCCTATCCTTTGGATAGGGGATAAGATGTCTGATCGCGGGGGGCCTGCCGCTGGGACCCTTTGCGATCCCCATGCAGCACCCGCATTCTATGCGGGGCTTCATCTCCAGTCTAGAAAAGCTCTTTGTTTACGGGACTGGGGACGTGACGTAATGCCATGCCCCCTCGTGTCGTCACACCACGCCCCCTTCATTCATGTCTATGGGAGGGGGTCGTGACACCAGCCAGTAATGGCCAACATAAGAGATCACTCTAATGCCGGTCATTTAACTTTTTAAATTCTGAATGGAGGCTCCTTACTTTAGTTTGTCTCAGGCAGCAGAGAAGCTAGATTCACCCCTGTGGGTTGCCGTTGTACACTAATAAGCATGGACTGCCCCCCCCCCATAAGAAGGCAAGACTTGTTATGGCTCTTCCGATTGCTGATAGATGAGGTTCTGGAATGAGGGACCTCAACTACTATCTCTAAAATTCCTTATTTGAAACCAAATTTACCAAATTAGACATCACTGTCCATGTATTTGTGTGCAGGGATGCCAGATAATAATGGGTTGTACAAACTAACGAGCTCGGCTCTGCTGCATATGCAGTAAAATAACACAACACCATCTTTAAACATATGCTGAAATAATCTACATACTTCACAAATCGTGTGAATTTCCTGTGAGCAATTGTTTACTGTGGTTTAATCATTGGGGCTGGTCATCCTGTTATAGTACACCTACTCATTACACCATGTCTAAAAATAGAAACAAAATCATTAAGTCATAAAAATTTATAAAAAAAAGCAAATTGTAATAATTATCTCATTAATCTGTTCTGTAATGTGCTGTAAAATACAGGGAACCTGAATACACAGGCAGCACATCCTGCACTTTTCCAGGCCTGTCTTGACTGCGAGGACCTAAGGATCATAAAGACTGATCATGTGACTGCTCTCACCCCTCTAGGTTGCCGATTCTAGGTTGACCTTCTAACCAGTAAGTGCCAAAATGGTCAGGGATTAGAGATGAGTGAATTTTTGAAAAATTTGATTTGTCCGATTGGCGGAATTTTCAGAAAATTTTTTATACGGTCCAAATTTATTTGCGATTAATCTGTATTGAAACGGCTATTTCTGGCCTACAGAGAGCCTCAATAGGGATGTAGAACACTTTGCCTTGCTGTAACACGCAAAGGGAGTAAGCTGGGTTAGTGAAATAATACTGTTATTCAGTATGACATGCACGTTAGAGGCATCGCTATTAGAATCACTGTCACAGAGCGGCACAATGACAGAACCTGGAGGTGGTATCAGTATGAGGAGACCATATAGTGGCTGAATGACACAACGTGGAGGTGGCAACAGCCTGACAAGACCATAGGTGCTCACAATTGAAAAGATTAAAGATATTTTTTACCATTTAAATTGAAGATTTCAAATAGATGAACCTAAAAAGTTTTATTTAATGGGCCAGCAGCACGAGGAGACCACATGGCGGTACAGTGACACAGCGTGGAGATGGCAGAAGCATGATGAGACCATATAGTGGCTGAATGACGCAGCCTGTAGTTGGCGGCAGCATGAGGAGACCATATAGTGGCTAAAGGACACAGCCTGGAGTTGGCGGCAGCATGAGGAGACCATATAGTGGCTGAATGACAGCCTGGAGTTGGCGGCGGCATGAGGAGACCATATAGTGGCTGAATGACACAGCCTGGAGGTGGCGGAAGCATGAGGAGACCATATAGTTGCAGAATGAGACAGCCTGGAGTTGACAGCAGCATGAGGAGAACATATGGTGGCAGAATGAGACAGCCTGGAGCTGGCATCAGCATGAGGAGACCATATAGTTGCAGAATGAGAAAGCCTGGAGGTGGCAGCAGCAGGAGCAGAACATTTGGTAGCAGCATGAGACAGCCTGGAGATGGCATCAGCAGCATCAGGAGTCCTGAAAGTGACCTGATGGCAATTAGTGTTGCTCACGAATATTCGCAATGTAAATTTTATTCGCAAATATCGCATATTCGCGAATATTCGCGAATATAGCACTATATATTCGCAATTACGAATATTCGTATTTTTTTTTTTCACAGTACACATCACAGTTATCATCCTTCTCTGCTTCCAGCTTGTGTGGTGTAAAGAAGGCTCTAATACTACTGTGTGAGACTGGCATACGAATTTTCGCTTGTGCTAATTTTCACATTATGCTGATTTTCGCATATGCGAATTTGAGCATTCGCAAATTTTCACATATGCAAATTTTTGCATATGCGAAAATAAATGCCAAATATTACGAATATGCGAATTTAGCGAATATATGACTAATGTTAGTCCATATATTAGCGAAATATCGCGAATTCGAATATGGCCTATGCTGCTCAACACTAGTGGCAATACGAGTACCCAGTGATGAAGGTGGGTGAAAAAAGGAGAACTTGGTATCAGATGTGGGGCATAAGGCTGGTGGCAGGATCAGAATAGTAGCTGAGGCAGGTAGGCAGAAGAGAACTGTCTCTTTTGTAACAGTGTTAGTGTGCACAAGTAAGTATTGAGGATATGCATTACGTAAAACTTAACTTTTAATAATATTCTTAGGATAAAATATATGGATCCAATTTTTTTTTTTAAATCAAACAAAAGGAAAGGTGTGCAAAAAACACCATGTGCCACCTACACCACCAAGTACTGATGTAATGCAAAGACCTCTAAAAGGTGAAAGGGAACAACGTATGGTCCATTGTAACCGGTGGGGGTAAAAACTTCCCCTGTACTGTCGCATTATTTATTCCCTTCTAGGCAAGTGTTACTCGCCCTAAAAAGGGCGGCCCCAACCAGGCACCTCTCCCTATTTCCACCTGCAAACACTGCCATTTCCCAGGGTTTTTAGGTGGAAATAGGGAGAGGTTCCTGTGTGGGCCGCCCTTTTTTAGACAAGTAACACTTTCCTCGAAAAGGTGGAAAAGAACAACTTATAGTTCATTGTAGAAGGTGGAGGTAAAAAAAATCCCCTGTAAGGCCCTACTCTCGCCCTATTAATTCCCTTCTTGGCAAGTGTTACTCGTCCTAAAAAGGGCCGCCCCACACAGGAACCTCTCCCTATTTTCACTTAAAAACCCTGTGTGGGGCCCCATTTTTAGGGTGAGTTACATTTGCCAAGAAGGGAATTTATAATGCAAGAGTAGGGCCTTACAGGGGAAGTTTTCACCCCCCACCGGTTACAATGGACCATACGTTGTTCCCTTCCACCTTTTAGAATAGGTCTTTGCATCACATCAATACTTGGTGGTGTAGGTGGCACATGGTGTTTTTTGCACACCTTCCCTTTTGTTTGATTGAAAAAATTTTTTGGGTACATATATTTTATCCTAAGAAAAGTTACGTTTTACGTAATGCTGATGGCGAGGAATTTCCGTAACTGGGTAGCAGCGCCTTAAACCCTTAAGGACCCTGGGTTTTTCCGTTTTTTTTCATTTTCGTTTTTTCCTCCTTACCTTTAAAAAATCATAACTCTTTCAATTTTGCACCTAAAAATCCATATGATAGCTTATTTTTTGCGCCACCAATTCTACTTTGTACTGACATCAGTCATTTTACTCAAAAATCTACGGCAAAACGGGAAAAAAATCATTGTGAGACAAAAAACAACGCCATTTTGTAACTTTTGGGGGCTTCCGTTTTTACACAGTACATTTTTCAGTAAAAATGATACCTTCTCTTTATTCTGTAGGTCCATATGATTAAAATGATCCCCTACTTATGTAGGTTTGATTTTGTCGTACTTCTGGAAAAAATCATAACTACATGCAGGAAAATTTATACGATTAAAATTGTCATTTTCTGACCCCTATAACTTTTTTATTTTTCCGCATATGGGGCGGTATGAGGGCTCATTTTTTGCGCCGTGATCTGAAGTTTTTAGCTGTACCATTTTTGAAGTTTTTAGCTGTACCGCATTGACTGTGCGGTTTAATTAACAATATATTTTTTATAATTCGGACATTTCCGCACGCGGCGATACCGCATATGTTTATTTTTATTTACACAGTATTTATTTTTATTAGGGAAGGGGTTAAATGATCTTTATTCACTTTTTATTTCACTTTTTTTTTGCAGTGTTATAGCTCCCATAGGGACCTATAACACTGCACACACTGATCTTTTACATTGATCAGTGGTTTCTGCCGCTTGACTGCTCATGCCTGGATCTCAGGCACTGAGCAGTCATTCGGCGATCGGACAGCATGGAGGCAGGTAGGGATCCTCCGGCTATCTTGTAAGCTGTTCGGGATGCCGTGATTTTGCTTTGGCGATCCCGAACAGCTCCCTGAGCTAACCAGCATGGTTTTACTTTCACTTTAGACGCGGCGTTCAACTTTGAACGCCGTGTCTAAAGGGTTAATAGTGATCAGGGCTGCGCGCTATTAGCCACTGGTCCCGTCTACGCCGTGGCCCCGCGTAATAGAACGGGAGCAGACTCAGGACCTTAACAGGTCCTTAACAGGTTAAATCTGTTTGGCACTATTCATATTTGTGAAGTGTTGGTGTGGAACTATGGTCAATCTACTCTGATGCATCATTGGTGGGTGGAAATCCTGGCTGATCCATGCCTGATTCATCTTCACAAACGTCAGTCTCTCCACATTTTTCGAGGACAGACGAGTTCTCCTTGGGGTGACTATGGCCACGGCCGCACTAAACACCCACTCTGATGGCACACTACTGGCCAGGCAGAACAGCTTTTCCAGGGCAAACTCTGCTAGTTGCAGCCACAA
This sequence comes from Hyla sarda, assembly GCF_029499605.1. Lineage (NCBI taxonomy): Eukaryota > Metazoa > Chordata > Amphibia > Anura > Hylidae > Hyla > Hyla sarda. The sequence goes on from NC_079193.1 coordinate 360,103,266, forward strand.
ATCAAGTTTGGCTGCCCAGAAGTCCAGCGGATCTTCAAGGTTTGTTGGCATGGTCATGTCAAGGTATGCCACCACCTGCTGGTTCAGGTCCTGCTCCAGTTCTACCTGCTGCTGATGAGTTGTTTCACTATGCGGGTGAAGAAAGCTACTCATCAGTGACTGTAGACTCAGGCTGCTGCTGATGTAGCTGGTACTGCTGCTGCAACCCCTCCCCTCCCCAGCAGCCATGGAAGTGGAAGGTGAGCGCAGAGGGCCCCCCAAGTCAGACCTGCGAGAGGATGGACGATGGCACAGATAAGCATCGGCCAACTGACTACATAGGATGTCTCTGTAGTAGGTCAGTTTGTCCTCCCTCTCAGTGGGTGTAAAAAAGGCCCCCATTTTGTGCTGTAGCAAGGATCCAATAAGGTGGACAGCCAGAAGTCATCCCCCAATGTTGCAAATCAGACTATGTTGGGGGAAACCGTTCTGATGCTGCAGCTCAAGGAGGGTGTGCTTTGCGGTGTACGAGTGGCTGAAGTGCATGAAAATTTTTCTTCTCATTGGTAGGAAGTCTTGGAGATGGGGGGAACACTTCAGGAACCGCATGTCTCAGGCTTCCTTGTCTCAGTGCAGACAAGATGTTCTTCTTGTTGTCGCTCACCATGGTTCCCTTTTCCAGTTTTCGTGGAGTAACCATGATTCAATTTCTTGATGAATGAATTTTAGCAGTTCCTCCCCTGTGTGACTCCATTCACCAAGGCAAAAAATGTGAAGAAGAGCGTGACACTGCCGTGCCCTGCACACATGGTATGCTGGAGGGGCACTGAGACTTGTCCGTGTAGTGGAGGCTGAAGACATGGTGGAAGATGAGGAGGCGGAGTCACACACTGTCACAGGACCAATGGCCTGAGAGCATGGAGGCGGAAGCGGTGTGACCTTTCCAAGTTGCTGTTGTAGCTGTGCAGGAACCACATGTACCCAGTGGGCCGTAAAGGACATGTATTGTCCCTGACTGTAGTTACAGCTCCACATATCGTAGCTGCCGTGCACTTTGGTACACACCGACAGGCTCAAGAACTGGCCCACCTTCTGTTCCACAAAATTGTGCAGGGCTGGTACTGCCTTCTTCACAAAGAAATGATGGCTTGGGACTCTCCACCTTGGCTTGGCACAAGCCATCAGTTCTCTGAAAGGTGCAGAGTCCACCACTTGAAAAGGGAGGGACTGCAGGACCAGCAACTTGGACAGGAGCACATTCAGATTCTGCGCCGTTGGATGTGGGCACATACTGTTGTCTCTTCGACATGGCCTCGCCTATGGATTGTTTGCAGATTGAGTAACTCGAAGTAGGAGGAGCAGGAGCATTTGGAGCGACAGAAGATGGGTATGACACACAACTCTCTTCGGCTGAGGTGGTGCAGCCTTTGCTGGCTGAAAGAGAGAGCCGCGTGCCACTGGGTGATGCAGCCAGCTGGACCACCTCATCAGAGCCACGGTTCTCCCAGGCCGATTCATGGTGACGCTGCATATGTTGACACAGGGCCGTGATGCCAACATTGGGACCCTGGCCACGCTTCACCTTCTGCCGACACATCTTGCATGTGGCCAGGTTAACATCCTCCGGATGCTTGAAGAAAAACTGCCACACTGCATAGTAGCTGATTTTCCTACCAACGGACCGCATTGATTGGCTGCTACTGCCGCTGACTGCAGGAACCCCTGTCCCACTACCTCCCGTAAAGGTAGGGTGCCGCGAAGCAGGTGGTCTACCCCGGCACGTTTGGCTCCAGACTTTCCACTTCTGTCACCATGCTGACTGCCAATCATGCTACCACCTTGCTGGCTCAGCTGCTGCCTCACAGGCAACCTGCAACCCTCTTCTCCTGATGATGATGATGATGATGAAGCCCCGTCGGCACACAGCTCCCAAGTGCAATCGGCTTCATCATCATCGAGTTGTGTCTGCACGTCACTGATGTCATCCTCAGGTTCCTCAACAGTGTCTGCTTCAGGAGCCTGAATGCTCGCAACACCACCTCCCATGTCAATCCCCTCATCACTACTTGCCTGCCTAGTGAAGGAAGCGGCTGATGTCTCCTCCCCTTCTTGGCTGGGCAGTAGCTGCTGACTGTCCTCTAGATCATCCTCACTAAATAGTGGAGCTGAACCCACAGCATAAGACACTTCTGTGGGGGAGGGAACAGCATAGGACAGAGGCAATGGGAGGACAGGGACTGCTCCCCGGCCATGCCAACTGAGGGTTGTGTCTGAGGAACCCACGACTGTTGACTGGGGGTGTCAGATGTCACTTGTGATGAAGTGGATCCCCGTGTTAACCAATCGACGGCATGTGGGTTGCTGGTCGAGACATGATCGCTAGCTGATACCGGGAGCTCAGGTCTCCTGCTTCCACTCGCCCCTAGTCTGCTATGACCTCTGCCTGATGAATTTATGCCTCTGTCACTCCTCTGTGCATGTCCTGGCAGTTCTCTGCCTGACATACTTAGTGCGTATATGAGGGGAGTACAATACACTCTACAACACCAGCAGGTGTGTTCTTTTGGCTGGCCTTTCACAGTATCTAGGCCCTTAAGACTTTAACAAGAACAAAATGGTACACCACTTAGATGTATGTATGTGGTATGCACTTATGAGGGGAGGACAATGCGCTCCAGTAAGCTTAAAACAGTATTTGTCTACAACACCAGCCGGTGTGTACTTTTGGCTGGCCTTTCACAGTATCTAGGCTCTTAAGACTTTAACAGGAACAAAATGGTACACCACTTAGATGTACAAATGTGGTATGCCCTTATGAGGGAGGACAATGTGCTCCAGAACGCTTAAAACAGTATTTGTCTACAACACCAGCCGGTGTGTACTTTTGCCTGGCCTTTCACAGTATCTAGGCCCTTAAGACTTTAACAGGAACAAAATGTTACGCCAAAATGGTACGCCACGCTTTTAGTTCTCTGCTCACCCTAACTGGCTGGCTACTATTAGCTTTTCAGTTGTTGTACACACCAGTGCTGCAGCACACAGTTGCTGTGTACTACACCTAAAATTGCACTTTCTCTCTCAATCTCACTACCTTCCCTATTAGTGCTGCTAGGCTGGATTTGTCCTTGAGGTGAATCGCTGCTGTAAAAAGCTTTTCTTTGCAACACACTGCTCTCTGTCCCTCTATGCAATAGAGCGCTGATGTGACTGGGAGGTCAATCGCTGCTGTAAAAATGTTTTTCTGTGCAACACACTGCTGTCTGTCCTATCTCTCTGTAATAGAACGCTGATGTGACTGTCCGCATGATGGCTGCTGATTTTATAGGGCTGTGACATCACAGGGGTGACTGACTGCTGATAGGCTGCATGCTGCATGTGATTCAGGGTCGACCCCTGTTCCCACCTTCTCAGGATTCCTTGCCCCATGTCCTCACATGTGGAACCGCCATTTTTGATGCCCGGCTCCTGGAGCCTGTACCACACTAAATGGAGTTTAATGAAGCGTTTCGCACAGTCGAATCACGGCGATATTCGCATTCGTTACTAATCAAATTTTTCCTGAAATTCGTAATGAATTCAGGGGGGTGGTGCCAAGCAGCTCCTGAAAGGTACTTCATTATCATCATTGCTATAGGACCCCCTCCTCTATGTATACACTGGTTGAATCCAGCTTCAAGATCGGTTGAGCAATCTTACCAAATTTTTCTCATGGGTCAGTCTACTGATGGGAACAACAAGAAAGATGGAGTGCTCCCTTGTATGGAGAGAGGGTTATCGGTATACAGTATCTCACGCATTTGGGTGTACTAAGACCTGTTGGTTGGAGAATATAAATAAATTCCTTAAAGCCATCACCCAGCCAGTATCTGAGGCAACACAGATATAAAATGCAAAAAGATACATTGTGGGTAGTTAGTTAAAGATGTAGCAGAGTGGAGACATCTGTGACCAGATCAGGCTATGTATGGACTATAAACGATGGGAGAAGTCTTACAGAGGGGATCGGAGGGATATAATAATGGAGGATGAGAGTTGTAAGTAGGTGGCAGAGATGATAGATGAAGATGAGAGCAGAAATGTATGAAGGTGAAATTCACATTACTGCATTCACATTGTGTTTGCTGCCTACGGCTGCTGGATCCGGCTTGGAAATGTAAAAACCAGGAGCTCCCGTATCCCAGCCGGACCGGTGGCAAAACCCATTCACTTTAAGGAGCCGACCGAAGTCAGAAAGTGACTTCAGCTAATTTTTGCCCCATATCTAGTTTTGTGACTGGACCTAAAACCGTAGCATACCACGATTTTCAGTCCGGTCACAAAACCGGACACGGGGCAAAAATGAGCCGACTATCACTATCTGACTCCGGTCGGCTCATTAAAGTGGATGAGAAGCTTTGCAGGTATGTCTGGAAAATTACAAACCCGGACCCAGCAGCTGTAGACAACAAACAAAGTGTGAATGCAGCCTAACATGACAGCGCTATTGCCAAGTCCTCCTTACCCATAATAATGACAGACACAAGGAATGGAAGGAATTGCCCCAGCAGCCGTTTATTTATAAATTAAGGGAAATCTGTCAGCAGTGTTACCTGCACTAATCTGTCGGTACCGACAGTGCAGGTGACACTGATGACAACGGTACTCACCTTGTCCCACTCCGTGGCAGGGATCTTCGGTAATCTCCTCTGTTAGCTCCGCTCCGGGCACCTGGCTTGGGGCACGGGCAGAGCTTACTGATGTCACCGCTGCTGTTCTCTCACAGCAGGACCAAGTAGGGAGCAGCAGCGGTGATGTCACGAAGCTCTGCCCATGCCCCAAGCAGGCTGCCGGGACTGAAGTTAACAAAGGAAATTACCGAAGATCCCCGCCACGGAATGGGACAACGGGAGTACCGTTGTCATCAGTGTCACCTGCACTACTGACAGGTTAGTGCAGGTGACACTGGTGACAGATTTCCTTTAACAATATATGAAATAACAAAAAACCTCAACCTTGGACCCACACGAGGTCCTCCTCAAAAACTGACAAGGAAAAAGGTGATCCTCGAAGCCTATGCACTCCACTGGCAGCTCCCCCCCCACTTCAATCACTTGCAGGCTCTTTTCCTCCAGCTGACCCCACTGCCTTGGAGGCCAGAAGCTTATAACCTACAGCGACCCCTGAGGCCTAAGCCTCCCATCTCTCTTTCAAATCCCCAGAACCGGTAGCTGCCACAGTTTAACCGCCTCCCCAAAGAAATCCGGAACCAACATGGTTCCCTCCATCCACCTTTTAAACTACCTTCTTACTACCAACTTTGAGGACCCCCTGCTCCCCTTCCAACTGCTGCAAGAAAAGAACAGAACACCCAAGCGGCCAACCCCCCCCCATTCCATGCTCCCCAATAAAAGAAACCCTCCCCTATAAATAGAAGAAGCCACACAAAAAGACAAACACCAGGGTGTGAGGGTTGGAGCTTAATCTAGAAGGACACCACATCAACAGGACATCACAAAAAGGGCTGCCCCAACTGACTCCCAGTGCCTTATATGTCCTCCTCCTTGCCACCACCTTTCCAATCCCCTCCCCGTTTCTATTCCATAGCCACCATATCTCCATACCAATTGCCTCCCTGTAGCCACTCACCCCCCTACTCCACCCACTTCTTCCCCTTCCATGACCCTAGCCCCCACTACTTCTCCCACTTCCATTAACCCCTTAGGTCCCCAGTCCTGACAAACTCTGTCATGAAGGCCTCCCCTTAGCTTTGTCCTAGTCCAGCCTATCATTGGACAGTAGAAAACCTACTATGGGCAGTAGCAAAGGGAGAAGAGAACACTGTAACAACCTCATACGGGGTTATCTGATGGAGAACAAGGCATAGGCAAAATGCCCCAATAGTAAGTATATCCACCCATGAACACATACCCAAGTTATAATGTCCAAAATATTTTTACAACCATATGACCCAGATGTGAATCCGTGACGCCAGTGAGCAAACATTGCCCTGATCTGCCGTCACATTTGGTTGACTTTCTCTGATGTGGTTAACGTGATGGAGTCGGACGTTAATCGGGTGTGTTCATCCTGTTTTTCTTCCAGAGCCTGTCCAGCGACACAATAACCTCTTCTTCCAGATACCCTTACAATGCGCTCATCATCTCTGTTCTTTCTTGTGAAGGCTGACTACTTTCTATTCAAGAAATAACAATGCGTGGAGTAACTCTACATATACAAGAGGTGAGGTCATCACCTGCTCAACCAGAATCTATAGATAACGTGTGAATTGCTGCCCTACACGGCCCTAATTGTTATCATTACTTACATACGCCCATTCTCCTTCTTACAGTGCGTTAAAATGACACTCGGCGTGACTCACTGGTTCCAAATATAAGATAGCACTATAGAGGCTTATATCAGCAACATAGATACAAGAACAACAGTAGTGTATACATATGGTTAATGTCGGGTTTGGACATGGTGACATTATAACAACCCCATGTACTATAATAACTATGTGTAATTGGTTCATATGGTCCAGTACTCCATCGTACCCCATTATTATCTGCAGGTCTGTAGCTATAGGGGGGTGAATAGTTAGCAGTCACAATGCCCAAACGCCCCTCTGCCACATAAGAAGACACCAGTAAAATAAATGCCATGTGTGGCTGGGTTACCTTGTATTATCTGATCTACCGACTATTTTTTTGATCTTCTTGATCTTTATGATGCAGAATGAATGGAAATCATGAGCAGTAGACACCATCATAGGGATCGGCAGGGATCTACCTTTCTGTGAAGTTCTCGAGCTCTCTGAATTCTTCTCGGAGGTCTATTTAAAGGGGTACTCTGCTGCTTAGCGTTTGGAACAAACTGTTCCAAACGTTGGAGCCGGCGCCGGGAGCTCATGACGTCATAGCCCTGCCCCCTCATGGTGTTACACCTCGCCCCCTCAATTCAAGTCTATGGGAGGGGGTGTGACATCATGAGGGGGTGGGGCTATGATGTCACAAGCTCCTGGCGCAAGCTGAGCAGTGGAGTACCCCTTTAAGTAGTTATATCTCCTATGCTCCTGTGTCAGTGCATAAGTATGAGGTTCATAGAGAGGGAGGGCCTATGATTAGTCCAATGCCCTTTGATACTAGGAGGGAGAACCTCTGCAGGACCCCTTTTCCCAATAGAACTGCATTATAAGCAAACATGGGTGCAGGGACATGGTAGGAAAGGGCATTGAGGGCTGTTTTTCACCCATTTAGGTTCTAGTGCCATCTCTCTATGGGTTTGCTTAGGCAACCAGACCCAGAAGATGAAGTACCTAAGTTGCTATTTAAAATGAACTAAATAAAAGACATCTAAATAGTCCTGGATGTATTTCTGTACTCACCACAGTCTGGACAAGGGTTCTTGATCCAGGATTTGTTTTGCTTGACAGATTTAGGTTTGGGAAGAAATCTTTTTCTCTAAAATGAGGAAAAATTTGCTTTCACCTCATGTTTTTTTTTGCCTTCCTTTGGATCAACTCTATGGGGTAATAGGCAGAACTAGAAAGACAAATGATTTTTTTTGGCCTTACAAACTATAACTCTGTACTGTAACCTGTTGCCTGGTGATAGAGTTATTTCCCTTTGCTCAAAGTGTTACTTATTTGTTGTGATGTTTTGCTATTGACCTTTGCTTGTCTTGCGGACATTCTCTGGTGTTGCCCCTAACCACCGCCCATAGTCCTGTAATCATGACTGAACATCATGTCACTGCCTCCCACAAAGACCACACATTACAATGTGGTAGAGGGTGTTGGAAAGGGCAGATGTTGTTAACCCTTGGGACAAATGGTATTAATCCTTAGTGTTCGTGACGCCAGGGCGTGGTTATCCTCTACACTACCGGAGGTATGGCCGCTGGTTCCTGGGCCAGAAGAGGGGCAAATAATACTCCAATACAAGGTCAAAGTCTTTACAGCTCAGTTCAGGCCCAAGGAGATGCTCAATGTACTTCAGGAGGCTTGTTGGCTCCCTGGGACTTGAAGTGGACTTGGACTCAATTATGCAACCCAAACTGACTTTAGTATTGACAGACTGGACTATGCTGACTAGACTTCTCCCCTGTATTCGTGCTTACTAAGCTTTGACTTTCACCTGTAGGGGGTACCATGGATAGTGGCTGCGTGGCTAGGCCTTGGTCTCCCTCAGGAACCCCAGACACTCTCATGTCTTCACTTGACTGTAGCTCACCATGCACTAAACTGCTCAAGGCTAGCTCTTTCCTGCTATATATGGGAGCAATTTGGAGGGGTCCCATAGGTCACCAACAAGTCACCTAGTCACTTACACATTCCTTGGTTACATAGAGGTAAAGGGGTATTCCAGGCAAAAACTTTTTTTTATATATATCAACTGGCTCCAGAAAGTTAAACAGATTTGTAAATTACTTCTATTAAAAAAATCTTAATCCTTTCAGTAATTATGAGCTTCTGAAGTTAAGGTTGTTCTTTTCTGTCTAAGTGCTCTCTGATGACACCTGTCTCGGGAAACACCCAGTTTAGAAGAGGTTTACTATGGGGATTTGCTTCTAAACTGGGCGGTTCCCGAGACACGTGTCATCAGAGAGGACTTAGACAGAAAAGAACAACCTTAACTCCAGAAGCTCATAAGTACTGAAAGGATTAAGATTTTTTAATAGAAGTAATTTACAAATCTGTTTAACTTTCTGGAGCCAGTTGATATATATATATATATATATATATATATATATATATATATACATATATATATATATATATATATATATATATATATATATATATATATAAGTTTTTTCCTGGATAACCCCATTAATAACAGGATTTAAAGATACATTAACACATAATGCATTACATTAACTCTGTATGGGCAATGCGAGTCCTGAGGAGTGCGGAGGCCACCTTATAGGATTAATAGTGTACAGAAGGGCCACTTCTGTACTGGGCCACCACAACAAAATGTCCCATCCCTGTTCCCATAACAACTTACTGACACCTTTTATACACCGTAATAAGATGTGGACATGACCAGGTCTCTGCTCCCCGCAGGATTCAGGCTCCTCTCCTGCTCTGGTCATTTTCCACAATCTCATTGGGGGAGATTTATCAAAACCTGTGCAGAGGAAAACTTGCCCAGTTGCCCATAGCAACCAATCAGATCGCTGCTTTCATTTTTATGAAGGCCTGTGAAAAATGAAAGAAGCGACCTGATTGGTTGCTATGGGCAACTGGGCACGTTTTCCTCTGCACAGGTTTTGATAAATCTCCCCCATTGTTGTCATTCGCTGACAAAATTAAATTTGTGGAGGCAGATGAAAAATTGTTAAAAATCACTATAAAAAGCTTCTCAGACCTGTGGGAAATATTCCTTATTAGGCCTCACTCAGAAATTCATTGTTTTCATGGGATTCTGCAGCACCGTGCGCATGGCAGAATTTCCTGAGGCGGAAACATGTCAATCCGGAATCCACTTGGAAATTCATTGCCGCATGTGGAGACGGCGCATTTCTGAGGGGTCCTGCTGTCTGTGGAAAGTCCACTGGAAATTTTCAGAGAGGACATTCCGCTCTGCGAACCTACCCTTAGGCCATGTTTATACAGTGCAAAATTTGCAGACTGCCCGCTGAGAAAACATATGCGGCAATGCATTTCCAAATGGATTTCACTGAGAGAGGCTGTAATCGGGAATATTCTGCTGTGTGCACAGTGCAGCAGAATTCCATTGAAAACAATAGGACTCTGCTGCAATGGAATTACTGTGTGGAATTTTTCTGCTGGATTCTGCTTGGAAATTCTGTTGTGTGAACATGGCCTTAAGAAGAGTAAAATGATCCTCTTATTCACAGTATGGGGATAACAAGTTGAGCGGTGAGGGTCCCCCACCGATCACAAGAACGGTAGTCAATGGTCCCTGAGTGAATGAACAGCAGTGACTACTGCTCCAATCATCCTCTATGGCAGTGGTCTTCAACCTGCGGACCTCCAGATGTTGCAAAATTACAACTCCCAGCATGCCCGGACAGCCGTTGGCTGTCCGGGCATGCTGGGAGTTGTAGTTTTGCAACATCTGGAGGTCCGCAGGTTGAAGACCACTGCTCTGTGGGGTTAATGAACATTGCACTGAACATATTCAGATGTCCCATAGACAGTGAATGGACAATGGCCGAACAAGCATAAGTGCTGCTGCTTTATTTACTTGGGGGACAATTGACCTCGGCTATCATGATTGCTGGGGGTCCCAGTGGTCAGACTTATTATCCTCTTATCCTATAGATAGGGGATAACTTTTAATCTTTGGATAACCCCTTTAACCCCTTAAAGGGGTACTCCGGTGGAAAAACATTTTTTAAACCAACTGGTGCCAGAAAGGTAAACAAATTTGTAAATTACTTCAATTTAAAAATCTTAATCCTTCCAGTACTTATAATCTGCTGTATAATACAGAGGACGTTCTTTTCTTTTTAAATGTATTTTCTGTCTGTCCACAGTGCTCTCTGCTGACACCTCTGTCCATGTCAGGAACTGTCCAGAGCAGGATAGGTTTGCTATGGGGAATTATTCCTGCTCTGGACAGTTCCTGACATGGACAGAGGTGTCAGCAGAGAGCACTGTGGACAGACAGAAATTAAATTCCTAAAGAATAGAACTTCCTCTGTATTATACAGCAGCTGATAAGTACTGGAAGGATTAAGCTTTTTAAATAGAAGTAATTTAAAAATCTGTTTAACTTTCTGGAAACAGTTAAATTAAAAGAAATATAAAGGATAGGGGATAATATGTCTGATCACGGGGGATCCGGCCGCTGGGACCCTCCGCAATCTCCGGGCCGGCACTGCGGCATTCATGTAAGGGATGACATGTCTAGGGGCGGAGAATCCCTTTAAGGTGAGAACGATGTTGCTTTATATAGAATTACAATGATGTGGGCCAACAGATCTATTGTGTCTGGTATGCAGCCCATAGAGGATATTGAAGAGATATGTCATAACATTTTTCGCCAGTGAGTTTATCATCTTATATTTGAGGTAAATGGAGGACTGAAATATGAATCATATCAGGATCCGAATGTGCTTGTGTGGTAGCGGCGTGGGGTGTGATGAGGGCAGATGTTATTACCCTAGGGGCAGATGGCATTAACCCCTTGTGTTCGTGACGCCAGGGCGTGGTTTAGCATTAACCACCTGAAGGTATACCGCTGGATCCTGGGCTCGGCACGGGGGCAATGAAGACTCCGACGCCAAGTTACGCAACAACTGCAGCTTTACTGAGGGTAGACAGTTGTTACAGCCAGGGCCCAAGGAGGTGACCAGTGACACAGAGACCTCGCAGGATTGCTGGGACATGTAGTGAACGGGAGAATTTAGTGCAGGCCATGCTGGACAGACTTTACTTGACTGACAGGGCTATGACTTTAGCTTACTGTGCACTTGACTGTGGCTGCAGGACTTGACTTGAGGCCTCCAATGCTCTGGACACACAGGAACAAGAGAGAGAGAAGCTCCATCCAGGGCTTATATGGGGGAGACTAGCAGGGAGCCCATAGGTCACCTTTGGGGTCAGCTGGTCAATGGTACCTCCTGGGTAACAATCACATGGCAAATTTATTAAAGACACAACACACTTTGTATTACACAACATATGTACATGGGGGAAACGACTGCAGGGGGGCCCTGGGGACACTGCCTGACAGGACAGAAAGGTACGGGGAAACACCATCCCATACTGGGCCACCGCACTTGTGCTGGATGAAGCTGAGGACCATAGCGAATGAATAGCAGATGATTGTTGTCACACTTGTAATTGGGGAAGTTGCATTGTTTTTCTTCTACGTATATTAATAAATTTCAGGCAGGAATATAGGGAGGGTGAATGAGTCAAATGCTCAGGGGTCTCCACCACGCAGGGGCCTCCACCATCCGGAACCTCCTTCAAGCACTTTCAAGGCCCAAAAGCAAAACAGAATAGTTGAACGCCTTGCAAAACTACAACTTCCAGCATGCCCGGACAACTAAAGAAGACACCTCGAAGTTGACCTTGAGCAGAGGCATTAAAGGGGGAACAGGAGAGGAACTAAGGAGAATAAACTGGAGAAGAGGCATTAAAGGGGAACTGGAAGCAAGTGAACTAGGGGTAGAGACTTTAAAGGGGGCATCTGGAGTATACACATTAAAAGGGAATCAGAGGTAGAGGCCCTAAAGGAGACACCTCATGCAGAGACACTAAAAGGGGTATCGAGGGCAGAGACAATAAAGAGGCGCCTAAAGCATGGGCCCTAATGGAGTAACCTGGAGTGAAAACAAGGGACACCTAGTGCAGAGACACTGAAGGGAATCAGGGGTAGAGACATTAAAGGGGACCTGAATCAGAGACATTGAATATGGCACCTGGAGTAAGGACACTAAAAGTGGGATCCTAGAGCAGAAGTACTAAAGGAGGGACTTGGAGCAGAAATTCTAAAGGGGGGACCTGGAGCAGAAATTCTAAAGGGGGGACCTGGAGAAGAAATTCGAAAGGGGGGACCTGGAGCAAAAATTCTAAAGGGGGGGACCTGGAGCAGAGGTCTTAGATAGGGCAGTCTTGTGGCAGTGGCACTTATGGTGGTAACCTCAGGCACTTATGGTGGTAACCTCGGGCACTTATGGTGGTAACCTCGGGCACTTATGGTGGTAACCTCGGGCACTTATGGTGGTAACCTCGGGCACTTATGGTGGTAACCTCGGGCACTTATGGTGGTAACCTTGGGCACTTATATTGGTAACCTCAGGCACTTATGGTGGTAACCTCAGGCACTTATGGTGGTAACCTCGGGCACTTATGGTGGTAACCTCGGGCACTTATGGTGGTAACCTTGGGCACTTATATTGGTAACCTCAGGCACTTGTGGTGGTAACCTCAGGCACTTATGGTGGTAACCTCAGGCACTTATGGTGGTAACCTTGGGCACTTATAGTGGTAACCTCGGGCACATATGGTGGTAACTTCGGGCACTTATGGTGGTAACCTCGGGCACTTATGGTGGTAACCTCGGGCACTTATGGTGGTAACCTCGGGCACTTATGGTGGTAACCTCGGGCACTTATAGTGGTAACCTCGGGCACATATGGTGGTAACTTCGGGCACTTATGGTGGTAACCTTGGGCACTTATGGTGGTAACCTCGGGCACTTATGGTGGTAACCTCGGGCACTTATGGTGGTAACCTCGGGCACTTATGGTGGTAACCTCGGGCACTTATAGTGGTAACCTCGGGCACATATGGTGGTAACTTCGGGCACTTATGGTGGTAACCTCGGGCACTTATGGTGGTAACCTCGGGCACTTATGGTGGTAACCTCGGGCACTTATGGTGGTAACCTCGGGCACTTATAGTGGTAACCTCGGGCACTTATGGTGGTAACCTCGGGCACTTTTGGGAAGTTTTGTGACTTAAGCGTTTGTTGCTAATAAAAACTAAATTCGAATAGAAACTATGCCTGGCATGCAGCTCACAGAGGGTGGGTGCCGTGGTTGTGGCTATGTTACATTTTCCACCTCTTGGGGGTTACAATACTGACTCAGCCCATTGTGACTCTCTTTAATGCCTTTCTACCTGGGATCCTGAAGGACAGGTTCTGACTGTGAGATTTTGTGAAATATTTGTGAGTCAATGTGGGCAGACATGGGTACCGGCTGCATCATACAGGAAAAACTATTCATTCTTCTTTTCTTGGTAACGTAAAAAAAAAAAAAACACTCACAAAGGAAATGAAATGTTGAAGTGAATAGTAAGAGGCACTATTGTCAGCGCGGTGAGTCAGGCCGTGTAATTATCCCTTATCTAAATATAGAATCCAGAGAAAGTGATGAACCATTGTCACCTGACCGCGCCATTCATAGGTGGTAGTCACATGCTGCTGGCTTCGCCGAGGCATAAGTGCAATTATGTGTGGAAGTAGAGAAAACCTGTCATTTAAAGTGATGATGGTGTGATGAAGGGCAGATGGAATTACCCTAGGGGCAGATGGTATTAACCCCTTGTGTTTGTGACGCCAGGGTGTTGTTTAACCACTTCACCACCCAAAGGTAGGTTGCTAGATCCTGGGCTAGACATGGGGGAAAATAATGACTCCGATGCCAAGTTGAGGAACAACAACAGCTTTACTGAGTCAGACAGGTGTAACAGTCTATACAGCTTGGCTAGGCCCAAAGAGATGACCAGTGACTTGCTGGGACTTATAGTGGACTTGGACAATTTGATGCAGGACCACGCTGACTTGAGACAGGATGACTTTGACTGACTTAACTGAGACTGACTATGACAGACTTTACCCCATTTGTAGCTCTACCGTTGTCTGTAACTTGGCGTTGCAGTTTTCATTGCCCCCGTGTCTAGCCCAGGATCTAGCGGCATACCTTCTTGTGGTTTTAGGCTAAACCACGCCCTGGCATCACAAATACAAGGGGTTATTGCCATCTGCCCTTAGGGTAACAACATCTGCGCTCATCACACCCCGCTACCACTTATATATTACTGGACTGAATTTTCGGACAGTATGTGTAGGCCTTCCATGGTAAATCAGGTCCTGTCACTTTTTTTCCTGCAGCTGGTCCCAGTGACTGTAAATCACCAAACACAATGCCCAGCGTCAGATGGAGGGGAGTAAAGCCGGCACCACTGGACTCTGGAGCAGAGGAAACGTTCTGCAGAGTGACGGATCACACTTCTCTATCTGGCCAGCTGTACAGTTTGGTGGTGGAGGGATAATGCTATGGGGGGGGGCTGTTTTTCAGGGGTTGGCTCTTAGATCCATGTGGTAACTATGTATGCCCTCTCTACACACATAACCTTTGAGGCTTTATGTCTTGCCCTTGCTAAATTTTTTTTGAGCTACGACTTTACCCATATTTAAGTGCCTGTTCATACATAAGTTTTAGCTATGCTGCATTTATGTGGTTTTGTACATTTTGTTTTATAATGTCTCTTAACATTTATAGGGTAATTGATATATAACTGCCCAGCGAGTATATGTCTGTAGCTACATGGAGTTTTTTCTTCATATTGAATTCATGTCTTTGTTCACATGAAGCCGGTATTCAGGGTAATTCATGCTGCCGTGTAGATATCTGGTCCCCCTAGAGGACACATGCCCTTTTGGAGTTTTTTCTTCAGGTTGAATTTATGCTCCTGTTCACATGAAGCCGTTATTCAGGTTTTTGATAGTTCTTAACATGGACAGAGGTGTCAGCAGAGAGTACTGTGGAGCATACAGTAGCTGATAAGTACTGGAAGGATTAAGATTTTTAACCCCTCAACGCAAATGGACGTACATTCATGTCCATTTGCAACTCCCAAGGTATGACGCGTACATCAAACCCTGTGGGTCCCGGTTGCTAAAAGCAACCGGGACCCACGGCTAATGCTGGACTTCGGTGATTGGGCTGATGCCCGGCATTAACCCTTTAGACGTAGCGATCAAACTTGATCGGCGCGCCTAAAACGAAAGTAAAACCTGTGTGAAAAAAAATAAACATATGTGATATCACCGCATGCGTAAATGTCCAAACTATAAAAATATATTGTTAATTAAACTGCATGGTCAATGGCGTACACGTAAAGAAATTCCAAAGTAGCTTCTTTTTGGTCACTTTTTATACCATAAAAAAGAGGAATAAAAAGTGATCAAAAAGTGCGATCAAAACAAAAATGGTACAGATTAAAACATCAGATCACGGCGCAAAATATGAGCCCTCATACCGCCCCGTATATGGAAAAATAAAAAAGTTATAGGGGTCAGAAGAGGAAATTTTTCAACGTATTAATTTTGGTGCATGTAGTTATGATTTTATTTTAAGTAGTAAAATAAAAATCAAACCTATATAAATTGGGTATCATTGCCGTTTTTATCAGCCATTTTCTTTATTAAATATTCAAATATTTTTTAACAACCATAAAAGATCTTTAACCCCTTAAGGACCAATGCAAATAAACCTGTACGCTCCTGAAAGACCAGGCCTGTTTTTTCAAATCGGGGATGTCTGTCTTTATTAGAAAATAACTCTGGTAACGTTTTGCCAATCACGATAATTCTGACATTGTTTTTTTATCACAAGTCGTCCTTCATGTACATAGTAAAAGTATGGCCGATATCATTTGTAGTTGTTTTTTACAATGCAAAAAATCATGAAATTTTTACAAAAAATTAAGATTTTTTGCTATTTTAACACTAATTGGTTGCATATATTTATACATACTGACCAAATAGTTCATGAAACTTATACTTTCAGATGTCTACTTTATTTTGACGTCATTTTTTAGTTCTTAATTAACATTTTAAATTCGTTAGAACCCTAACAATTTAACTTGAAATTTTGAAAATTTGAAAAGTACCGTATATACTCGAGTATAGGCCGAGTTTTTCAGCACGATTTTTCGTGCTGAAAACACCCCCCTCGGCTTATACTTGAGTGAACTCCCCCACCCGCAGTGGTCTTCAACCTGCGGACCTCCAGAGGTTTCAAAACTACAACTCCCAGCAAGCCCGGGCAGCCATCGGCTGTCCGGGCTTGCTGGGAGTTGTAGTTTTGAAACCTCCGGAGGTCCGCAGGTTGAAGACCACTGCGGCCTTCAACATCATCCAGCCCCCTCTCACCCCCTTTAGTTCTGAGTACTCACCTCCGCTCGGCGCTGGTCCGGTCCTGCAGGGCTGTCCGGTGAGGAGGTGGTCCGGTGAGGAGGTGGTCCGGGCTGCTATCTTCACCGGGGAGGCCTCTTCTAAGCGCTTCGGGCCCGGCCTCAGAATAGTCACGTTGCCTTGACAACGACGCAGATACGTCGTTGTCAAGGCAACGGCTCTATTCCGGGCCGGAAGCGCGGAGAAGAGGCGCCCCCGGTGAAGATAGCAGCCCGGACCACCTCCTCACCGGACCACCTCCTCACCGGACCACCTCCTTACCGGACAGCCCTGCAGGACCGGACCAGCGCCGAGCGGAGGTGAGTACTCAGAACTAAAGGGGGTGAGAGGGGGCTGGATGATGTTGAAGGCCGCAGTGGTCTTCAACCTGCGGACCTCCGGAGGTTTCAAAACTACAACTCCCAGCAAGCCCGGACAGCCGATGGCTGCCCGGGCTTGCTGGGAGTTGTAGTTTTGAAACCTCTGGAGGTCCGCATGTTGAAGGCCGCAGTGGTCTTCAACCTGCGGACCTCTGGAGGTTTCAAAACTACAACTCCCAGCAAGCCCGGACAGCCGATGGCTGCCCGGGCTTGCTGGGAGTTGTAGTTTTGAAACCTCTGGAGGTCCGCAGGTTGAAGGCCGCAGTGGTCTTCAACCTGCGGACCTCCGGAGGTTTCAAAACTACAACTCCCAGCAAGCCCGGACAGCCGATGGCTGCCCGGGCTTGCTGGGAGTTGTAGTTTTGAAACCTCTGGAGGTCCGCAGGTTGAAGACCACTGAGGGCGAATGATGAGAAGAGGATGATGAAGGGGGGGGGGGGTGTGGGGATGATGAAGGGGGGTGGGGATGATGAAGGGGGGGGTGTGGGATGATTACAAGGGGATGATGAAGGGGGGATGTGTGGGATGATAAGGGGATGTGTGGGATGATGACAAGGGGATGATGAAGGGGGGATGTGTGGGATGATGACAAGGGGATGATGAAGGGGGGATGTGTGGGATAAGGGGATGTGTGGGATGATGACAAGGGGATGATGAAGGGGGGATGTGTGGGATGATGACAAGGGGATGATGAAGGGGGGATGTGTGGGATGATGACAAGGGGATGATGAGGATGTTAATGACGGGTCTGGATGATGACAGGGGGGGATGAGGTATTTCCCACCCTAGGCTTATACTCGAGTCAATAACTTTTCCTGGGATTTTGGGTTGAAATTAGGGGTCTCGGCTTATACTCGGGTCGGCTTATACTCGAGTATATACGGTACATCTTTTTTTATGTGCTATGCAAGGTTTGCAGAAATTAAAAGGTAGTAGAACATAGGAACACCCCCCCCCCCAAATGACCCCATTTTAAAAACTAGACCCCTCAAGGTATTCGCTAGGGGGTACAGTGAGTATTTTAACACCATAGTTTTTTGGCAGGAATTATTACAAAGTTAGTGTTAAAAATTCGAAAATTGCAATTTTTCACAAATGCATCATTTGGGGGGCATATTTTTTGTACATCACTTCTGATATTGAAAGAAATGCACCCTATATTTTATTTAGCTGCTTGTCCCATGTTCAGAAATACCCCCGCTTTGGCCATATATGGTTCCTTGGCCGCGTGGTAGGACTCAGAAGGAGAGGAGCGCCATTTGGCTTTCAGGGCAGAACAGTACCCCCACCCCCACAAGTGACCCCATTTATATACCGCACCCCTACAAGTTATTGGCTGGTCGTCTGGCAGTATAACGCGTCTGTCTGTGACAGTTAAGGCTCCTGATGGATATATCCGCCATGTTGTGGGAATAAGCACCCGCTCATGGCGAATATATCCATCACTGCTGCGGCTGGGTAGCTCAGTGTGTCCGCTCATGACTGCTGGCGGAAAATCCGCCGCTATGAGTGGACGCACAAAGCTACCCAGCCGCAGCAGCGAGCTCATTACCGTGACTGCTGCATAATGTGTAGGATCACGTGGCAGACATCCGCAGCATATTACATGCTGCGGATGTCCGCCAATGCGATCCTACACATTATGCTTTTTTTTTTATTAGATTCATTTAATAAATGTATTTTTAATATATATATATATATTTTTTTTTTACACTTTTATTACATTTTTTTTTATTTTTACACTTTTATTTTATTTATTTATTTATTTTTACACTTTTTAATGCTTTGGAATACTTAGTATTCCAAAGCATTGCAGTTATATGCTGCCTGCCAGTTTTCACTAGCAGGCAGCATATTTCACTAGCAGGCAATACCCAGGGCAGACCTGGGGGTCTTTGTAGGACCCCCGGCTGCTCAGGTATGCAGCAGCACCCCGCGATGCTCCGGGGTGCTGCAGGAGAGACAGAGGGAGCCCCCTCCCTCTGTCAGAACTCCTTACAACGCGCGGTCACTTCTGACCGCGGCTGTAGGGGTTAAACTGTCGGGAGTGAAGTGACCTTCACTCTCGGCAGTGCGGCCACACACAGCACCCCACGATCGCGCTGCGGGGTGCTGCAGGAGAGACAGAGGGAGCCCCCTCCCTCTGTCAGAACTCCTTACAGCTGTAAAGGTTAAACTGCCGGGAGTGAAGTGAACTTCACTCCCGGCAGTGCGGCAGGCCCCGGCCAGCCGCGTATTACACACAGCACCCCGTGATCGCGATGCTGCAGAGGAGACAGAGGGAGCTCCCTCCCTCTGTCATAACACTTACAGCCCGCGGTCACTTCCGACCGCGGCTGTAAGGGTTAAAACTGCCGGGACCGAAGTTTACTTCGGTCCTGGCAGTGCAGCAGGGTCCCGGCTGTGTGTTACAGCCGAGTCCCTGCCGCGATCTCGTGGGTGCACTGGGCAGCACCCACGAGAATAATGGACGAGTATAGACGTCCAGGTGCGGGAACGCCCGCCAACGCCCGCCGCTGGGGACCCTCGCATTATTGCTTGCGGCACCTACCTGTGTTGTCACCGGAACCGCTGGAGCGTCTGAGTCGCGACTCCGGGAACGGAAGTCCGTGACGTCAGGACTCCGCCCCCGTGTGACGTCACGCCCGTCCCCTCAATGTCTAACACATAAAAGGTTTTGGATCTGACCGTGCCCATTTAATAGGTTTAGAATGGGATTTCCAACTCCTAAAAGCTTCTGGACCTGGAATGTGGTGGGGCCCCAATACTTTTGTCCATATAGGCCCAGATTGATAAAGTGTGTAAGAGAAAAAAATGGAGTGATTTTCCCACAGCGACCAATCACAGCTCAGCTAACGAACTGTGGTAAAGTGAAAGCTGAGCTGTGATTGGTCGCTGTGGGAAATTCTCTCCACTCACAGTTTGATAAATCTGGGCCATAGTGTTTATGTTCAGCTGGATCATGGATGCACCAAACCTACAATCCAAAACTATTCTGATCAATTGTTTTCTCTGGTTTGTTGTTGCAAAATTAGGTTGTGAACTTTGTTGGTACAGGGACAAGTGAGAATGAATATATTTTCTGTAGAGCACCAAACAAAATACAGTGGTCCCTCAACATACGATGGTAATCCCTTCCAAATGGACCATCGTTTGTTGAAACCATCGCATGTTGAGGGATCCGTGCAATGTAAAGTATAGGACAGTGGTCTACAACCTGCGGACCTTCAGATGTTGCGAAACTACAACACCCAGCATGCCCGGACAGCCAACGGCTGTCCGGGCATGCTGGGAGTTGTAGTTTTGCAACATCTGGAGGAACACAGGTTGAAGACCACTGGTATTGGAGGTTATACTCACCTGTCCCCGCCGCTCATCACCGCTGCCCTGGATGTCGCCTTCCATCGCTGTCGCCGCATCCCCGGGGTGTCCCCGACGCTCCGGCAAGGCCTCTGCTTCCCCGGCATCCTCGCTCTCCGTCGCTGCTATCACGTTGCTACACACGCCGCTCCTATTGGATGACGGGACGGCGTGCGTAGCGACGTGATGACGACGATGGAGAGCGCCGACGATGCAGGGGATCCCGAAGAGGACGCGCCGGAGCCCCGAGGACAGGTAAGTGATCGTCAGCGGACCACGCGGGGCACCGTAAACGGCTATCCGGTGGCAGCTGAAGCAGTCTGCGCTGCCGGATAGCCGTTTATGCGATGACCCCGACATACAAAAGCATTGTATGTTGATGCTGCCTTCAACATGCGATTGGCCTCTGAGAGGCCATCGTATGTTGAAATGATTGTATGTCGGGGCCATCGTAGGTCGGGGGGGTCACTGTACAAACAAACGTGGATCTGCCGAGCGTTCCTGAAGTATCACCTTATTTAGGTAATAAACTGCAAGCTGTGGCGCTGATCTAATGCTTTCATGCTGACTCGACTTGTGCCAGGCGTTGGGCAGACTTTCAGAGGATGCTTTCATAGTTTGGAATCTGAGCTTTAAATCCTGCTCTGCCGCCAAACCAGGATGATCATTGGGATCCGTAATATAGCAACATGTGCGATGAATAAAGAGACAATAAACTAGGTTACAAAATAATCTGCTCATAAAATGTGACTGTGACATAATCACTGAACACCTACTCCAAAAGCCATATGAAGGAGCGGATACTTTATAGAGGGACCATTGTGTTTCTGTTTGTTGACTAGGAACAAAAAACAAGTGGTCCATGGTGTCCTGTGGTTTAGTGTCCTATGCCCTGGTATTTACCGGTATAAAGTTTAGTTCCGAACGCTGGGTGCGTGCTTCCATGGTCGCCCCACCCCCTCGTGACATCACGCCCCGCCCCCTGAATGCAAGTCTATGGGAGGGGGCGAGACGGTCGTTGGTCGACCACGGAAGCCCGCACCCAGCGTTCGTAACCCAGCGTTCAGGATGCTGGGGAGTGTAGTACCCCCTTAATGTTTTAGTTCATGATGGCCAGTGGTTTAATGTAATATCATATGGTATCAACTAGTATAGTGTGCCTGTCCATGGTGCAGGGGCGTTGCTAGGTTCTCCAAAAGATCCGGGGCTAGAGCGCATAGTCCAGCCATGCCTCAACCACACCCTCATACACGCCCCAACCACACCCTCATACAAGCCCCAACCACACCCTCATACACGCCTCAACCACACCCTCATACACGCCCCAACCACACCCTCATACTCGCCTCAACCACACCCTCATACACGCCCCAACCACACCCTCATACTCGCCTCAACCACACCCTCATACAAGCCCCAACAACACCCTCATACAAGCCCCAACCACACCCTCATACACGCCTCAACCACACCCTCATACACGCCCCAACCACACCCTCATACACGCCTCAACCACACCCTCATACATGCCCCAACCACACCCTCATACACGCCCCAACCACACCCTCATACAAGCCCCAACCACACCCTCATACATGCCCCAACCACACCCTCATACAAGCCCCAACCACACCCTCATACACGCCCCAACCACACCCTCATGCACGCCCCAACCACACCCTCATACATGCCTCAACCACACCCTCATACACGCCCCAACCACACCCTCATACAAGCCCCAACCACACCCTCATACAAGCCCCAACCACACCCTCATACACGCCTCAACCACACCCTCATACAAGCCCCAACCACACCCTCATACAAGCCCCAACCACACCCTCATACACGCCTCAACCACACCCTCATACACGCCCCAACCACACCCTCATACACGCCGCAACCACACCCTCATGCACGCCCCAACCACACCCTCATACACGCCTCAACCACACCCTCATACACACCCCAACCACACCCTCATGCACGCCCCAACCACACCCTCATACACGCCCCAACCACACCCTCATGCACGCCCCAACCACACCCTCATACACTCCTCTCAACCACACCCTCATACACGCCTCAACCACACCCTCATACACGCCTCAACCACACCCTCATACATGCCCCAACCACAACCTCATACACACCCCAACCACACCCTCATGCACGCCCCAACCACACCCTCATACATGCCCCAACCACAACCTCATGCACGCCCCTAACCACACCCAGCCTCCTTCTTTAATATTCTCCCACTACTGTACCCAACACACTGCACATACACAACCAACACTCCATTCATGGCTTATGGAGCAGTTCCTCTCCATAGAGAATTCATGAAGCGCTGGTCCACTCTCTTCGTTTCTGGGGACATTACTTCTCTATTCTGGTGATCGGTGGGTGTCCCAGATGCCACCGATCACCTTGATATCCTCTATCCTGACCATAGGGGATTATTTAAACATTTGGAAATACCTGTAACAGCAATAATGTTATCAGTCTGTCACATGGGTTTAGGAAGACATCCTATACTGACAAACCTACTACAACCACCATCATTACCACTACAAACCATACACAGTACAGTGGTCCCTCAACAAACGATGGTAATCCGTTCCAAATGGACCATCGTTTGTTGAAACCATCGTATGTTGAGGGATCCGTGCAATTTAAAGTATAGGACAGTGGTCTACAATCTGTGGATCTCCAGATGTTGCAAAACTACAACACCCAGCATGTCTGGACAGCCGATGGCTGTCCGAGCATGCTGGGAGTTGTAGTTTTGCAATATCTGGAGGTCCACGGGTTGAAGACCACTGGTATTGGAGGTTATGCTCACGTGTCTCCGCCGCTCCGGACCCGTCACCGCTGCCCTGGATGTCGTCCTCCATCGCTGTCGCCGCGTCCCCGACGCTCCGGCAAGGCCTCTGCTTCCCTGGTATCCTCGCTCTCACGTCGCCGACATCACATCGCTACGCACGCCGCTCCTATTGGATGACGGGACGGCATGCGCAGTGACGTGATGACGAAGATGGAGAGCGCCGACGATGCAGGGGATCCCGAAGAGGACGCGCTGGAGCCCCGAGGACAGGTAAATGATCGTCAGCGGACCACACGGGGCACCGTAAACGGCTATCCGGTGGCAGCTGAAGCAGTCTGCGCTGCCGGATAGCCGTTAATGCGATGGCCCCGACATACAAAAGCATCGTATGTTGATGCTGCCTTCAACATGTGATGGCCTCTGAGAGTGGTTGTATGATGAAATGATCGTATGTCGGGGCCATCGTAGGTTGGGGGGGTCACTGTATGTATATTTATGAATATATTTATATACAGCAGGGCTTTATAAATTTGATTTGATAATTGAAAATGATTAGAGGATTTATTTTGCTCTACACATGTCACAGCTCCACAGCCACACTGGGAAAGGGTAGGGATTTGTCAAGACACCTTAAGAGCCAGCACCAGCCCTTTTTATTTTTTATTTTTTTGTGGGTCCGACTGCTGGGACCCTGACCAATCACCTCAGTTTAAGTTGCTCTCCAACTGTTGTAAATCTACAACTCCCATCATGCCTGGAGAGCTATGACTTAATGGGAGTTGTAGTTTTGTAACAGATGGAGATCCACAGATTGGGTATGTTGTTGCCCATTATCTCTGCAGAATTAAAGTGACTACAGCAGTGATGGGACAGTCAGCAGGATACACAATGATATCAGTGACCCGAGTGACGTAGCTTTTCTTTCTTCTTCAGCTTGTCCAGGCACCAGGACTTCTTCCAGCTTCATCCTCTCTGCAGAGTCTGATGCTCGGACATCATTAGTTCCTCACTTTGTTAGTAGATCCTCATCCTCATTTACTAAAGTCCAACCGACTCTTTTTCTCGGTTATCGCGCCTAAATTTGAGTCGCAACGTCTGTGCGACTATTTATGCAACCAAATTTTAGTCGCACAACCGACACTTTAGAAAACACTCAGAGTGTTTTTTTTTCACTCTGAAATGGGCATGTTTTATGCAAAAATGGGCGTTTTACCAACAAAAAACAAAAAAATACTCGGAGTACTTCCCAAATCACTCGAGAAAAAGTGTGAGTTTGCCTCACACAATAACCGACAGCCAAGAGGCCGAGTGAAATTCCCAAAATGGAGCGATTTCTAACAAGGGGCTGTTTGCCATTGTGTTTTGTGTGACTTGTTTTATAACCTGAAAACATTTTGTACAGTTCAGCACTTTTCTGAATAAAATATTGCATGCTTTTGTGATAGTTAATGTTTAATTTTTTTTTCTTTTTAACACATTTGCAATATTAGGTTTAAATCAATTTAACACCCAAGCTGATAAACAAGGAGAATTGTTGTAATGTTTAATAAATTATAACACATGAATACTTTTGATTCATGAAATTTTGTTTAAACAAACAAAGTCTAAACCATTTTGACTCATACAACTAATTTCTTTAGCTCGGAGTTTGTGCGACGCAATTGACTAGTGCGACACAAAAAAACGTGCGACAGAAAAATAACCGACATGTGCGACAGAATAGTAAATAAGCCTGAAAAAAAAGACGAGTTATATTGAAAACACTCCACAATAAACACTCCACTTTTAGTAAATGAGGGCCAATAATCATTATAATCATGCCATAAACTGAGCCACCTGAATAAAACCCTGCCGGACATCATGCCCTCTTAATATAACAGTCATACACTGTTCCATCTAAATATAACCCTTTCAAAAACTGTACCCCCTGCCACACACTGTATCTATAATAATAATACTGCCACACACTGTTCTCAGTTAGGCTGAATCCCACCCCTGTACTGTCCTCCTCCAGACCCCTCTGCCCTTCTCCAGGCCCCTCTGTCCGCCTCCTCATCCTGACCCCTCTGTCCACATCCTCCTCCAGACTTCTCTGTCTGCCTCTTCCTCCAGACCCCTCTGTCCGCTTCATCCTCCAGACCACTCCATCTAACTCCAGACTCCTCTGTCCGCCTCCTTCTTCAGATTCCTCTGTTCATCTCCTCCTCCAGACCCCTCTGTCCGCCTCCTGCGCTAGACCCCTGTCTGTCTCTTTCTCCAAACCCCTTTATCCGCCTCCTCCTCCAGACCCTTCTATCCACCTCCATCTCCAGATTCCTCTGTCTGCCTCCTGCTCCAGACTCCTCTGTCTGCCTCCTCCTCCAGACCCCTAGGTCCGCCTTCTCCTCGAGACTCCTCATCCATCATACTCATCTATTATATACATACATGAATACATCTATCATAAATACATACATACACACATCTATCATACATTCACACATCTTTCATACATACGCACATCTGTCATACATACATCTATCATACATGCATACATCTATCATACATACATCATACATGCACACATCTATCATACATACACACATCTACCACACTTACACCTGTCATACATACATATATACATACATACTTCTATCATACATACACACATCTTGCATACATCATCTTATCTATCTATCATATACACATCTCTTTTGCATACCTTTACCTTGATGTGGCCAGTCTGGTGGCATTTGGTGTGCCCACATGTGGCACATAACTCCTCAGAAGCCACTGCTGCATTAAAGCAGCTTTGGCAATTATAAAAAAAAAAGTCAGCCTGAGACCCAGGGCTATAGGCACCATACAAGGCGCTACAGCCCCCTTAGCCCCCCCCCCCCTAGCAACGCCCCTGCCCTGGTGTGTGGTGGTTTTGTAACATAACCCTTTCATCATGGTGTATAGTGCCCCAACCCCTGGTGTGTGGTGGTTTAGTGTCATAATCCTGGTGTCATGGTGTATTGTGTCTAAGTCCCTAGTGTGGGACTAGGACACTATACACGTTTATTTAGCTGGACTCAATAGTGCAGTAGACCACACTATTGAGTTCAGATAAATAAACCTGTGGTGTCCTGGTGCGGAACACACCTGTCTCCCTAACCTAACCTGTCAGGTGGATTTCACCTATCGTGTCTGCTCCAAGCCCACTACTCAGGTTTAAGTGTGTTATTTATTGCCTTGTATTATGTTTTCTATGCACTTTCATGCTATTGTGACCTAAGGATACTAAGGGGATCCCATGCTTGCTTTTGCCAACCAGGGCTCCAGCCCTGACCTCTTCCCAAGTCTGCTAGACTGGTAAGAATTAGACAGTGTAGTGTGAGGATGAGAAGAGAGTGAAGGTCCCCTCTAGACATCAGCTGTGGCCCTGTATCTCACGACATGAGGACTGGCCTAAAGAAATTCCAGTTGCTGCCCTAAGTTGTTCCAGAGCTTCAGCATTCTTCACAGGATCCCACTGACCAGGATGTCCATTCCAGTGAGAAGCAAGTCTGCAGTGGGGAAAAGAGCCAAGAGGGCCCACAGTCCCCATTAGCCAAGAAGAGGATTACAAGAGATAGAAAGCCTCAGGCAACTTCGGTCCATAAACCTACAGATTTCACCTAGCGGTAAGCCCTAATTTCGGATACCTTTGTTGAGAGTAGAGTCAGTGTTCATCAGCTCCCAGGTCTCTTGGAAGTAAAAAAAAAAAACCAAGCCAGTACAGTCTAAGTATTATTCAGCAAGAAAGAAGCTAGTTAATCAGTAAGGACTACAATTCCCATACTGCCCTGAAGTAAACCCCAGTAAACTTTGCACTACTGTTTAAACTGTTCCTGTATTTTTGCAAGTTCCTAAGTAAAAATTAGTAGTTTCCGCAACCCTGCATTTGTAGTCTTTATTACCCCAGCGCTTGGCCCAGGAAGCTACTACCCTTGGATTGTGGAGGTCAACGCTAACCTTGCGTCACGAACTTTAAGTTGTCATTGCCACACCATACACATGCTACTAAATGCCATCTTAGCCTGCCTTTCCACAAACACATATGTGCAGTAAGCGGCTTGGACATAGTCACTTGCTGACTTCATTTGAGCCATGACAATGAATGGGCCTTCTGTATATGCGCTGCTATATAGGTTGGTGTCTATCTTTTTATTGGAAGCTGATGTAAACCTTGGACATGCTGCATTAACGCTGTGCTATCCTAAGTTTTTCTGGAAGTATAGAAAAAATAAAGTGAAAGGTGAATCATCCAGCACCAATGGTGATTACATCTGGGGGCAATAGCTACGATGACTTCTACAAATGCCACAAATAATGCAGAGATTTTAGTCACTGCGAATTATAGAATCCAGAAAAAATAGAATATTGCTATGTGAGATGTATCTCGTGTGACAATTTCATCCTACGTGTCTCTTACCATGCAGTCCAAGAACTTGATATTCAAAGAGAACATTATTAACACATATTTTATCAATCAATCTTGCGCAGTGTTATGCTATGCTGAATGCTACAGCGACTCAAGAATCCAAAGGCTAAAAGTCTAATTAAACCCATATAATGCCATAAACCACAAGGGCTCCTACAACAGTTATAAAGGGCGGCTCTAGACTACAGCTGATGTGTATGTTCTGTAATAATTTTTTATTATTGGACTTGTGAATTATACAATACAGATCACCAATGGCTCCTACCGTACAGTCTGATGTATCCCAATGGATAAAACCTCATTGAGATCTTGGAAGTTTGACATGGTCTCCATTATGCTAAAAAAGCCATTCTTCATCACCAAATTGCTCCTGTATGGTTGGGAGAAGTTGGATGTTAAAGCCTTCTGAGACCATCCATGTGTGGAGTGGCTTTTCATCCAAAGGGGTGGGCTCACCCACAATTTTACCATAAATAAAGAACGGTATCTTAACATCCTCCTTCTTAAAGGGGTATTCCGGGCAAAAACATTTTATCCCCGCTGTTGAGACCCCCGCTATCTCCCTGCAGCACCCGCATTAAATGCAGCTGCTGAATCTCCAGTTTCGGAAACCTCTGGATCTCCGGGACTGGGGACGTGACGTCACGCCACGCCCCCTCCATTCATGTCTATGGGAGGGGGCGTGACGGCCGTCACGCCCCCTCCCATAGACATGAATGGAGGGGGCGTGGCGTGACGTCACGTCCCCAGTCCAGGAAACCCGGAGGTTTCCAAAACTAGAGGCGCAGTCCTCGCATAGAATGCAGGTGCTGCTGGGAGATCGCGGGGGTCTCAACAGCGGGCCCCCGCGATCAGACATCTTATCCCCTATCCTTTGGATAGGGGATAAAATGTTTTTGCCCGGAATACCCCTTTAAGAAGGAGGATGTTAAGATACCGTTCTTTATTTATGGTAAAATTGTGGGTGAGCCCACCCCTTTGGATGAAAAGCCACCCCACACATGGATGGTCTCAGAAGGCTTTACTGTTGGCATGACACAGGACTTATGTTAGCTTTCACCTTTTCTTTTCCGGACAATCATTCTTCTAGATGTCCAAAAGGGGGGGGGGGGGGGGGGGGGGGCTTAATCTGAGAAGATAACTGTACCCTGGTCCTCTGCAGTCCTATCCCTGTACTTCGTCTGTCCTTGAGGTTTATCTTGGAGGAAAGTGTCCTTCTTGACACCAGAAGCTTTCAAAAGCCTTGGCCCTACTGGGCATGTGGATTGCACCTTCCTGATGCCATTCTTGAGCTCTGCCCTGGTGCTGAACCCTTCCTGTAGCTAAATCGTCTTTAGGAGTAGGTCCTGGCACTTGTTGGTATCTAAACATTCTCCAGGAGCAAATAAGCCAACCATCCAGGAGCAATTTGGTGATGAACCAGGCTTTATCCAGCATGAGACCATGCCATGAGGTAGAAGTGATCATTTAGTGGCTCCGAGAACGAAAGATTGAAATTTTGTGTCCATGGCCAGAAAACTCCCCAGATCTCAATCCCATTGAGAATCTTTGGTCAATCCCCCCCCCCCCCCCCCCAAAAAAAAAAACAAAAACAGGTAGACAAACAAAGTCCCAAAAATTGGGATAGACGTCAAACACTGGTTGGGCCCAGAAGCAGACATCCAGCATGTCAGGGTGAACTGCAGAAATCTTAAAAGAGAAGAAGAGTCAACACTGAAAATATTGAGTCTTTGCGTAAATTTCATGTATTTGTCAATAAACGTTTAAAAAATTATGAAATGCTCAGAATTGTAACCACAGGAAAATCTGACTAAAAGATCTGAAAACACAGAAGCAGCAAACTGTGTAAAAAAAAAAAAACATAATTTGTGTTTGTCTAAAAATTGTTCAATTATTTTCAATGGGATTCTACTGCACCGTGCACCGACTACTAATCCACCACATTGAATCTGCAACAAATTCCACATACTAAACATGCAGATTTTGATGCAGATTTTTTTTCTGTGCATTCACCGTGATTTTATCCCCAGCTGCATTGGAAATCCATGGTAAAAAATCTGCAACAGAATTTGGCATGCTTGGGTTTAAAAATTTGCCCCGTGCACAAAATTTCCATATCATGTTGATAAGATCGTACCCCCCCCCCCAACCATCCCGGATCCGGCAGGACATTCCTGCTTTTACGGTGATGTCCCGCCGCCCTGGAACGGCCCCCACATGTCCTGCATTTGACTGTAAATGCCTCTACAGTTCAAAACTTTGACAGGGTGAGGAGCCATTGGCTCCTCCTCCTGTCAATCACTCTTGTGTCCGTGGCTATAGTAAGCCAGCAGACACAAGAGGCTTGACCAGGGGGGACATTGTTTGCTACTATGGGGGACTCTGATGCCTACTGTGGGGGACACTCCCGCCTACTGTGGGGGACACTCCCGCCTACTGTGGGGGACACTGCCGCCAACTGTGGGGGACACTGCCGCCTACTGTGAGGGAAACTGCAGCCCACTGTGGGGGACGCTGCCGCATACTGTCAGGGTACTGGCACTTACTATGGGGGTACTGGCGCCTACTATGGGGGGGGGGGGAATCTGCCACCTACTGTGGGGGAAATCTTCTGCTACCCATTCTACTAAGGGGGGCATTATTACAGTCTGGGGCATTATAGTTATTGGAAAAGTGCGGGAGCCTAAAATGTTTTGTTCCCGCCATGTTCTCCAGAGATGAGTCGCAGCCAGAAGAAATAATCATGGCGTCTGAGCTGGAGAAGAATAGAGAAAGTAAACAGATCAGAGAAGACATCACCGGATATAACTGTATGTAATCTCTTATATGGTCTGTAGTGTAATGATGGGGGTTGTTGTCAGTCACCTGATATAACTATATGTAATCTCTTATATGGTCTGTAGTGTAATGATGGGGGTTGTTGTCAGTCACCTGATATAACTGTATGTAATCTCTTATATGGTCTGTAGTGTAATGATGGGGGTTGTTGTCAGTCACCGGATATAACTGTATGTAATCTCTTATATGGTCTGTAGTGGTGATGATGGGGGTTGTTGTCAGTCACCTGATATAACTGTATGTAATCACTTATATGGTCTGTAGTGTAATGATGGGGGTTGTTGTCAGTCACCTGATATCACTGTGTGTAATCTCTTATATGGTCTGTAGTGGTAATTATGGGGGTTGTTGTCAGTCACCTGATATAACTATATGTAATCTCTTATATGGTCTGTAGTGTAATGATGGGGGTTGTTGTCACCTGATATAACTGTGTGTAATCACTTATATGGTCTGTAGTGTAATGATAGGGGTTGTTGTCACCTGATATAACTGTGTGTAATCTCTTATATGGTCTGTAGTGGTAATGATGGGGGTTGTTGTCAGTCACCTGATATAACTGTATGTAATCTCTTATATGGTCTGTAGTGATAATGATGGGGGTTGTTGTCACCTGATATAACTGTATGTAATCACTTATATGGTCTGTAGTGATAATGATGGGGGTTGTTGTCACCTGATATAACTGTATGTAATCACTTATATGGTCTGTAGTGGTAATGATGGGGGTTGTTGTCACCTGATATAACTGTATGTAATCTCTTATATGGTCCGTAGTGGTAATGATGGGGGTTGTTGTCAGTCACCTGATATAACTGTATGTAATCACTTATATGGTCTGTAGTGATAATGATGGGGGTTGTTGTCAGTCACCTGATATAACTGTATATAATCACTTATATGGTCTGTAGTGGTAATGATGGGGGTTGTTGTCAGTCACCTGATATAACTATATGTAATCACTTATATGGTCTGTAGTGGTGATGATGGGGGTTGTTGTCAGTCACCTGATATAACTGTGTGTAATATCTTATATGGTCTGTAGTGGTAATGATGGGGGTTGTTGTCAGTCACCTGATATAACTGTATGTAATCTCTTATATGGTCTGTAGTGGTAATGATGGGGGTTGTTGTCAGTCACCTGATATAACTGTATGTAATCTCTTATATGGTCTGTAGTGGTAATGATGGGGGTTGTTGTCAGTCACCTGATATAACTGTATGTAATCACTTATATGGTCTGTAGTGTAATGATGGGGGTTGTTGTCACCTGATATAACTGTATGTAATCTCTTATATGGTCTGTAGTGGTAATGATGGGGGTTGTTGTCACCTGATATAACTGTATGTAATCACTGATATGGTCTGTAGTGGTAATGATGGGGGTTGTTGTCAGTCACCTGATATAACTGTATGTAAACACTTATATGGTCTGTAGTGGTAATGATGGGAGTTGTTGTCAGTCACCTGATATAACTGTATGTAATCACTTATATGGTCTGTAGTGGTAATGATGGGGGTTGTTGTCACCTGATATAACTGTATGTAATCTCTTATATGGTCTGTAGTGTAATGATGGGGGTTGTTGTCAGTCACCTGATATAAATGTATGTAATCTCTTATATGGCCTGTAGTGGTAATGATGGGGGTTGTTGTCACCTGATATAACTGTATGTAATCACTTATATGGTCTGTAGTGGTAATGATGGGGGTTGTTGTCAGTCACCTGATATAACTGTATGTAATCTCTTATATGGTCTGTAGTGTAATGATGGGGGTTGTTGTCACCTGATATAACTGTATGTAATCTCTTATATGGTTTGTAGTGTAATGATGGGGGTTGTTGTCAGTCACCTGATATAACTGTGTGTAATCTCTTATATGGTCTGTAGTGGTGATGATGGGGGTTGTTGTCAGTCACCGGATATAACTGTATGTAATCTCTTATATGGTCTGTAGTGGTAATGATGGGGGTTGTTGTCAGTCACCTGATATAACTGTATGTAATCTCTTATATGGTCTGTAGTGTAATGATGGGGGTTGTTGTCAGTCACCTGATATAACTGTATGTAATCTCTTATATGGTCTGTAGTGATAATGATGGGGGTTGTTGTCAGTCACCTGATATCACTGTATGTAATCTCTTATATGGTCTGTAGTGATAATGATGGGGGTTGTTGTCAGTCACCTGATATCACTGTATGTAATCTCTTATATGGTTTGTAGTGATAATGATGGGGGTTGTTGTCAGTCACCTGATATAACTATATGTAATCTCTTATATGGTCTGTAGTGGTAATGATGGGGGTCGTTGTCAGTCACCTGATATAACTATGTGTAATCTCTTATATGGTCTGTAGTGGTAATGATGGGGGTTGTTGTCAGTCACCTGATATAACTATGTGTAATCTCTTATATGGTCTGTAGTGGTAATGATGGGGGTTGTTGTCAGTCACCTGATATAACTGTATGTAATCACTTATATGGTCTGTAGTGTAATGATGGGGGTTGTTGTCACCTGATATAACTGTATGTAATCACTTATATGGTCTGTAGTGATAATGATGGGGGTTGTTGTCACCTGATATAACTGTATGTAAACACTTATATGGTCTGTAGTGGTAATGATGGGGGTTGTTGTCAGTCACCTGATATAACTTTATGTAATCACTTATATGGTCTGTAGCGGTAATGATGGGGGTTGTTGTCAGTCACCTGATATAACTGTATGTAATCACTTATATGGTCTGTAGTGTAATGATGGGGGTTGTTGTCAGTCACCTGATATAACTGTGTGTAATCTCTTATATGGTCTGTAGTGGTAATGATGGGGGTTGTTGTCACCTGATATAACTGTATGTAATCACTTATATGGTCTGTAGTGATAATGATGGGGGTTGTTGTCACCTGATATAACTGTATGTAATCTCTTATATGGTCTGTAGTGGTAATGATGGGGGTTGTTGTCAGTCACCTGATATAACTGTATGTAATCACTTATATGGTCTGTAGTGTAATGATGGGGGTTGTTGTCAGTCACCTGATATAACTGTATGTAATCTCTTCTATGGTCTGTAGTGGTAATGATGGGGGTTGTTGTCAGTCACCTGATATAACTATATGTAATCTCTTATATGGTCTGTAGTGGTAATGATGGGGGTTGTTGTCAGTCACCTGATATAACTGTATGTAATCTCTTGTAGGTTACCTGGCCGCATAGGCATAGGTAACCCTGACTGCATGCGGCGGAAGGGGTTAAGAGGCATACAGGGGCAGGAATCCCTCCCACTCTGGTCCCTAGGGAGGGGTTTTTTGGGGATAGATACGCCCTCAGTCTATATCAGGTTTGCCTCCCCGGATGCTCTCCCTCTTGTTCTCCAGCATCTTGAGGTCCCGCCCTCCCTCCCTGGTTTTTTCCTTCTTTGTGTTTCTGTGTGTTTTGGCCGTGCGTCTTGTTGTGGGACGTGCGGTTCTTTGTTACCCCCTTATTAAAAAAAAAAAAAATAAATAAATAAAAAAAAAAAAAAAAAAATTATTATAAAAAAAAAAAAAAAAAAAAAAAAAAAAAAGAATTATTCCTGTTTTTTACAACTTTTGTATCTGGTTCTTTAAAGTCACAGCGGGCGTGAGATATAATGTGGTTGGGATTTTAGGTGCCGAAGGCGTTGCATGCACGCTGTGGAGACGGCGGGGCATACTGCTTCGGATGAAGCAGTACTTCGGCAAGTTGCTGAGTTCACGGTTGCTGCTATGCAGTTTTATATTTATTACAGTTTTGGATATATATTTAATGTTAAATAAATGAGCTGTGACCACCACCCAGCCCACTTAAAAGGTTAATTATGTGTTGTGTCGTTATTTCAGAGTGGGAGAAGGTATGTTAAGAAACTCAGGTTACAGGTTTGTCCAGGCAGTCTCTATGGTCTGTAGTGGTGATGATGGGGGTTGTTGTCAGTCACCTGATATAACTGTATGTAATCTCTTCTATGGTCTGTAGTGGTGATGATGGGGGTTGTTGTCAGTCACCTGATATAACTGTATGTAATCACTTATATGGTCTGTAGTGGTAATGATGGGGGTTGTTGTCAGTCACCTGATATAACTGTATGTAATCTCTTCTATGGTCTGTAGTGGTGATGATGGGGGTTGTTGTCAGTCACCTGATATAACTGTATGTAATCTCTTCTATGGTCTGTAGTGGTGATGATGGGGGTTGTTGTCAGTCACCTGATATAACTGTATGTAATCACTTATATGGTCTGTAGTGGTGATGATGGGGGTTGTTGTCACCTGATATAACTGTATGTAATCTCTTCTATGGTCTGTAGTGGTGATGATGGGGGTTGTTGTCAGTCTGTCAGTATAGGACGTCCTTCTAAATTTAGGTGACAGACTGACAACATTTTTGCCGTTAATGGCAATTTTCTGCTACAGATTTCAATGTAAATTAAATGACTGAATAACAGCTTCAAATCCTGCACAGAATACTGTACGTGTGAATATAACCTAAAGAACAATAACCATTCTGCAGCTGCAGGTGTGGTTAGGGCATGGCTGTGGGAGTGGTTAGGGGTGTGACTGTGGGAGTGGTTAGGGCATGGCTGTGGGAGTGGTTAGGGGTGTGACTGTGGGAGTGGTTAGGGCATGGCTGAGGGTGTGATTAGGGGTGTGACTGTGGGAGTGGTTAGAGCATGGCTGTGGGAGTGGCTATGGGTGCGAATGTGGGAGTGGTTAGGGCATGGCTGAGGGTGTGGTTAGGGCATGGCTGAGGGTGTGGTTAGGGCATGGCTGAGGGTGTGGTTAGGGCATGGCTGAGGGTGTGGTTAGGGGTGTGGATGTGGGAGTGGTTAGGGGTGTGGCTGTGGGAGTGGTTAGGGCTGTGGCTGTGGGAGTGGCTAGGGCATGGCTGAGGGTGTGGTTAGGGCATGGCTGAGGGTGTGGTTAGGGGTGTGGCTGTGGGAGTGGTTAGGGGTGTGGCTGTGGGAGTGGTTAGGGCTGTGGCTGTGGGAGTGGCTAGGGCA
The DNA here is from genome assembly GCF_029499605.1 of Hyla sarda. NCBI lineage: Eukaryota > Metazoa > Chordata > Amphibia > Anura > Hylidae > Hyla > Hyla sarda. Next base: position 360,138,764 of record NC_079193.1, read on the forward strand.
TGGCTGAGGGTGTGGTTAGGGGTGTGGATGTGGGAGTGGTTAGGGGTGTGGCTGTGAGAGTGGTTAGGGCATGGCTGTGGGAGAGGCTAGAGGTGTAACTGAGGGAGTGGTTAGGGTATAGCTGTGGGAGTGGTTAGGGGTGTGGCTGTGGGAGGGGTTAGGGGTGTGGCTGTAGGAGTGGTTAAGGGTGTGGCTTGTCCCTCTTTGCTCTTAGCAAAAGTTGGGAGGTATGTAAGATGGGTAAATTTGTAGCATTCTTGGGGCTCATTCACACAGCATAATATTGGGGGTGGACATTCTGGCCCTTATTTACTAAGAGTGCTGTGTAGTTTTCTTTGTGGCTTTTAATTCCCTACAATTCTGTCCACGGTATTTACTAAGGTTTCCCTACATTTTGCACTTTTCCCTACGTTTTGCTTTTTTTTTTTTTTACACATGCTCTGATCTGTCGGGTTTTCCTCAAATCCACCACATTTTCTGTGGAAATTTAGTAAATATGTACTTATTTTTTTTCTGTCAGGGACACGCCCCTTTTCAGTGACCATGCTCCCTTCCCATGCCCACTTTTCCCCCACTTTCGTTTTTTTTGTTGTTTCTGGTGCACAACCCAACAGAGCATGTCAAGTTTACAATAGTAAACAGGGCCTCTGTGTGCGGCAGGCACCGACTGAATCAGCTCGGAAAGGTGCTTTTCCATAAACAGCAATGCATTTCCCAGGGGATTCCGCTCATTCTTTCTGAGGTGTCGGGAATTAGAAGTTACAGAGCAGAATTTTCTGCCAGAGAAAATCTGAAAACAATGGGAGGCTGCTGCACCAGAATTTCTGAGAAGAATTTTTAGCCCTCGTCCACACGCCAGAGTCTGTGAGAAAAATTCCGCTTGGAAATTCTGTTGCAGAAGATGTCCCGTTGTTATCGATTCTGCTGCATCTTACATATGGCGGAAACATCTGCAGGGGAAATCCCAATTCAGGCGTCAACAGAAAGAATTGACATGTTGATTCTTTCTGCGGAATCCGCTCGGAAATGCATCCCTATCTAAGGAGATGTGTAAGCATACCCTAAGGGTATGTTCCCACTTCGGAATCTCCGCTCGTGGAATTCCGCGAGCGGAGACTCCGTCAGGCGGCCGACGCTGAAAATACTTTGGCGGTAGGACCGTGGGGCACTGCTTCCTCATTATTGATGGCTGTGCAGTACTCGCAGAATTCCGGGCAAAGAATGAACATGTTCTTTCTTTGCGCTGAACTATTTCAGTGTCGGAATTGTCCGCCGCTGAAATTCCACAATATGAATGGGTCTCGCGGAAACCCATTCACATTGAGGGAAATGTTCACTGCCCGGAATTCTACTTGTGGAATTCCGCAGTGTGAACGTACCCTAATGCTGGATACTGCTCGGAAGTTTAATCCAGCTTAAAGGGGTTCTCCGGTACTTAGACATCTTATCCCCTATCCAAAGCATAGGGGATAAGATGCCTGATCGCGGGAGTCCCGCCGCTGGGGACCCCCTGGATCTTGCACGTGGCACCCCGTTTGTAATCAGTCCCCGGAGTGTGTTCGCTCTGGGTCTGATTACGGGCGACCACCGAGCCGGCGGCGTGTGACGTCACGCCTCCGCCCCCCGTATGATGCTATAACGCCCCCTCCCATAGGCTTGCATTGAGGGGCGGAGCGTGATGTCACACAGGGGCAGAGGCATGACGTCACACGCCGCCGGCCCGGTGGTAGCCCGTAATCAGCGAACACGCTCCGGGGACTGATTACAAACGGGGTGCCGCGTGCAAGATCCCGGGGGTCCCCAGCGGCGGGACTCCCACGATCAGGCATCTTATCCTCTATCCTGTGGATAGGGGATAAGATGTCTAAGCACCGGAGTCCCCCTTTAAAAACTCAGCTAGTAAATTCTGCTACATTAAATGGGTACTCCGCCTCTAGACATCTTATCCAAAGGATAGGGGATAAGATGTCTGATTGCGGGGTCCCAACACTGGAAACCCCCGCGATCTCTCCTGCAGCGCCCCCTGTCATCTTCTGCATGGTGCAAACTTCACTCCGTACCTGATGACAGGCGCTACAGGGCCCAGAGTATAGTGATGTCATGACCCCGCCCCCTCAATTAAAGTCTATTTCAGGGGGAGTGGTGACTGTCCCACCCACTCCCATAGACTTGTATTGAGGGGGCAGGGTGTGACATCATGATACTCCGGCCCTTGTATCGCCTGTCATCATGTACGGAGTGAAGTTTGCACCATGCAGAAGATGACAGGGGGCGCTGCAGGAGAGATTGCGGGGGTTCCCGGTGGCGGGACCCCGCAATCAGACATCTTATCCCCTATCCTTTGGATAAGGGATAAGATGTCTAGGGGCAGAGTACCCCTTTAAATTAAAGGGGTATTCCTTCCATGCCCCCTCCATTCATGTCTATGGGAGGGGACGTCACGCCCCCTCCCATAGACATGAATGGAGGGGGCGTGGCGTTATTAGGGGTGTGTCGTGAAGTCACATCTCCAGTCCAGGAAATCCAGTGTTTCCGAGACTGGAGCAGCACCCGGCACAGAATGCTGGGTGCTGCACAGATATCATGGGGGGTCCCAGTGTTGGGACCCCCACGATCAGACATCTTATCCCCTATCCTTTGGATAGGGGATAAGATATCTGTGGGTGGAATACCCCTTTAACATTGTGGTCAATAGGATTTCTGCTGTCCCATTCAGAAGGCAGATTTTCCGTAGCGAAAATTCTGCAGTCCGGATTCCTTATATAGAATGAATATGTCCTATCTTTTAGCAGAATCTGCTTGGAAATGCATAGCCATGAATGGAGACGGCGCATCTCTGGGCTTTGGTTGTCCGGACATGCTGGGAGTTGTAGTTTGGCAACAGCTGGAGGTACACTGGTTGGGAAACACTCCTTTACATAGTCATTATCTATATATATTTACACACTAATGGTGAAGCTATAATGGCTGCAGTTGCACTCGGGCGGCCTGTAGGACATTTTTAGGCTCATTGCACAATGATCTAATCGTACGAAGCAGATTTATCTCATTGTACAGATGAATACTTCCTTTTATATAGTATAGCTACAATGTCATCCGTATACCGCAGCATGTGAAGGTAATGGGACGTGGTTCAGAACAGTTATCAGTCCAATGAACAATAGAGGTGGCGGGGAGACCAGCAGCCGCCAGTTACTGCTTATTTCTGAGGGATTCGTTTGGAAAATGCTCCAAAAAAACAAAAAAAAAAAGCTTCTTTACTTCAATAACACAGCAAAGTGCATGTGACTTAGTATTCTAAGATTAAAGCAGCACTCCAGGTGTTTTTTTGCCCATATCATACATACTCATCATCACTGGGGAGTGTGTATGATATGAAGCACAGCTGCATCCATGTTTTCATTACTGTAAGTTGGTCATGTAATCACTAGTCTGTGTTTAAAGGGGTACTCCACCCCTAGACATCTTATCCCCTATCCAAAGGATAGGGTATAAGATGTCTGATCGCGGGGGTCCTGCCGCTTAGGACCCCAGACATCCGGTGCATGCCCCCTCCCATAGACTTACATTGAGGGGGCATGGCCATGACGTTACGAGCGGGGAGAGGCCATGATGTTACGAGCCTCCGGCGCTGCAGCCGACGCTCTGAACGGATTGCAGCAGGGAGATCGCGGAGTACCCAGCAGTGGGACCCCCACGATCAGACATCATATACCCAATCCTTTGGATTGGGGATAAGATGTCTAGGGGCGGAGTACCCATTTAATATGAGTAACAGGATATCGGATCTGGGTTCTGACATGCTGTGGACTACAGGATGACATCATCACCTACCAGATCCCACCTACTAGCGCCATGCCCTTCCCTCTCCCAGCTCTATCTGCTATCTCTATGGGATCAGTGTGATGAGCTGGGTTAATGGCATGTTGTAGGGTACTGTTGGGTGCAGCGACTGACAGACAAAAGTTTGTGATGCCAGAAGTGTAACTCACGACACTTCATGGTGAAGCGGTTCTTCTGGGCCAGGCGCTGGGCAATAAAGACCAGATGCAAGGTTATGGAAAACCACTGAAGAGTTTACTGAAGTAAGTGGCAGGCATATGTTACAATCAAGGCAATACAGTCTTTCAACAGCAGGGCAGAACAGAGAGTTGCAGATGTAGTCAGTAGTGAAATGTCTGGGCACTCTGAGACTTAAAGTACTTTCCCCTTTCATACAACTTTACTTGACTTGAGACTTAAGACTTTAGAGACAACTAACACTTACTTGCGACCCTCTACAGTGCATCCACTGAATTAGCTTAACACCAGGTTTGAAATTAGACTTTTGGACCGGAGCTGCCTGAGGCTTTCTACTCTCGCTCCTCTACTTGGGGCTCCTGTCGGCACTTAAGCTACTTCTTCCTGCAACTTGGAATTTGACTGGACCTGAACGGCAGAAAGCCTGTAGGTAGCCTTATTGCTCCCTTTCAGAACTTTGACTTTCTCTCAGACTCCACAATGACTCTTCTCCTCACTCTGTGCTGAACTCCACTCTCCCTCTGGTCCTCTCAGACCAGCACTACTCCCACAACTGACTCCTCCTGTCTAGACAGACCAACTAAACCCAGGACAGAAGATCCCTATTGGCCACAGTAGTTCACATGACATCTCTGCTGTTCTCCCTTAAAGGTACAACAGGCTTATTCACAACATAATACAGTGATCCCTCACCATACAATGCTACGGACAGTCCAGATCTGCGAAATTTGTCAATGACTGGAAGATCTAACCAATCAAAATGGGCATTCACTGGTAAAACCCCTGTATTAGTGAAGTGTATGCAATGAATTCCTGTCTGGTAGCGCCCCCTACAGTACAGGGAGGTTTTACATGTTCTGTACTACTCTTAACCTGTCCAAGGTTATCTGCTCCTTTGGACACCAGGTGAGGGCGGCTCCATGTTACTTTTTTAGGACATTGTGTACTGTACAGGACCCTGAAGAAGCTCCTGTCTTCTACACAGACAGTGATTACAGCTCCCAGCAGATCTTCCTTACTTTTATATGTCTCGCCTCAGCAAAGCTTCCGTTATCCTTAATCTGGCGTCAGTGTCTTCATTACCCCTGTGCCGAACCCAGGATCAGCAGTATTACCTTCGGGTGATTAAGGCTAAACCACGCCCAGGCGTCATGACAAGAAGATGCTAATACCATCTGCCCCTTGGGCCATAACATCTGCTCTGCATCTACCCTGCACCTTACACCCCGACACCATATATATATATGTGGTGACAATGGGGTGTTGCAGTGAGTGGTGGGGTCGAATGGTATGAACCCCTGGGGCAAGATGTTGTTAACCCCTAGTGTTCGTGACGCCAGAATGTGGTTGTTTTGGTGTAAGGTACCACCGACAACCAACCCAAAATGGCCTATAAATGAGAATCCAAAGCAGGGATTTGATGCAACTTGAACTTTTACTTGAAGAAGGCATAAAATACATACAAATAGCCAACTTCCACAGAGGTGACCGGGACACAGGGAACCTCTCAGACTTGCTTGGACTTGTAGTTATAATGATAATGCAGGCCACTGTACTACTGTATTCACTTTGGTAGGGACAGTAGAGACTTTGCTTATACTCACAGATTAGATGTGGCTGCAGGTTTATAGGCTTTGGCCTAGATATGCTGGACTTGACTTGTACAGGACTTGTGCTTCCTTTAGTGTCCAGGAATCAAGAGAGCGATAATAGAGACTACAGCCCCTTATATATCTGGAGGCTGGACTAAAGCCCATTGGTAGCTGGTTGCCTGGTTACCTGTGCCCATGGAACTCTGGGTATATCATGTGATCACACATCACATGACATATCACATGACCTTAGGAAGGTCCTATACAGGGTAAATATCCTAATAACCTTTATATACAGTTTACATTCACTGTACAATACTTATATTAAATGTACATACTTAAAGCGCAACTGTCATGACATTTTGTCTCATGCTTGAGAAAGGCTTTATTGATAAGCCGAAACGTCGCCTTATACAGATGAGTGAATAAACCACGATTTGCTGTGATATTGGAGTGCCGCTTCTGCTCCTTTGTGGATATTATATTGGGGGTAGGTCTGCCCCCGAAGCTGAGCACCCGAACGGATCTGGAATCCTGTGTCACGGTACAGTCCTAAAGTCCCCTCAGGTAGAGACCCTCAAGTCCACAGGGCTCTCCTGCAGGGTCCCCCTAAGTTATTATGGTGTTCTATTGTATTGTCTTGTATATTAAAGCGCAACTGTCATGACATTTTGGTGCAATAACCTGCACACAGCCTTTGTACTATGTGCAGGTGGTGGGTATAACAATGTTTTTGCCTGAAATTTGGCGGCTTTCATGACTGCAAAAAAAGGCTTTTATTCAAAGCCACTGACGGACGGGTAGGCGTGGCGCGAGGTACGCAATGCCCCGCCACCGCCACGACCACCCCCACGCCTACCCCGTATGTCCACGAAGGGACCTCTGTGTGATTGACTCACAGGTCCCAGCGCATGCGCCCTTCAGCTAATCTAACCTGTGCGCTGCTGTGTCTCATCCAGCAAGCGAGCACTCCCGCCGCCGTCTTCCTCCTCAGTGCGCCTGCGCAGAGCAGCGCGCAATCAGGTTAGTTCTCCATACTAGGTGCAGAGAGGAAGCGCGCTCTCTGCACCTAGAACTGCGCAGGCGCACTGAGGAGGAAGACGGTGGCGGAAGCGAGCGCTTGCTGGATGACACACAGCAGCGCGCAGGTTAGATTAGCTGAAGGGCGCATGCGCTGGTACCTGTGTGTCAATCAGGTCCCAGCGTGGACATACGGGGTAGGCGTGGGGGTGGTCGTGGCGGCGGCGGGGCATAGCGTACCTCGCACCACGCCCATCCGACCGTCATTGGCTTTGAATAAAAGCCTTTTTTTGCAGTCATGAAAGCTGCCAAATTTCAGGCAAAAACATTGTTATACCCACCACCTGCACACAGTACAAAGGCTGTGTGCAGGTTATTGCACCAAAATGTCATGACAGTTGCGCTTTAATATACAAGACAATACAATAGAACACCATAATAACTTAGGGGGACCCTGCAGGAGAGCCCTGTGGACTTGAGGGTCTCTACCTGAGGGGACTTTAGAACTGTACCGTGACACAGGATTCCAGATCCGTTCGGGTGCTCAGCTTCGGGCGCAGACCTACCCCCAATATAATATCCACAAAGGAGCAGAAGCGGCACTTCAATATCACAGCAAATCATGGTTTATTCACTCATTTGTATAAGGCGAGCATGAGAAAGGCTTTATTGATAAGCCGAAACGTCGCCTTATACAGATGAGTGAATAAACCACGATTTGCTGTGATATTGGAGTGCCGCTTCTGCTTCTTTGTGTATATATATATATATATATATATATATATATATATATATATATAAGAAAATTCCTGAAATGCTTCTTTAAGTGATCATGCAGAGTTTTTCACCTATGGTCTTACATATGGATGTTGCATCAGATTTCACCCTAACCCATCAACATGCAGTGCAGAAAATCCTAATGATGCAGAAATGCCACAGATTTCATCCCTTGCGATAATTAGGGCAGTGTTTTCCCAACCAGTGCGCCTGCAGCGGTTAGAAAACTACAACTCCCAGCATGCCTGGACAGGCAAAGGCTTTGGAACTCCAACTCCTCTGTTTACGTCTTCGCACACGACTGAATAGATCTTTATGTTGCCGAGTAAATCAGTGCAGAAGACTAAGCTGGGAAATGTGATCAAGCGTCATCACCGCGGCCGTCACCTTCCACCATCTCTCACATTCTTCTTCACTTTCAAGTCATTTCACAATCACAGGTTTAATAACGCTCCATACATATTTCTCAAAGCATTTCCAGAAAGCGATTAAGAATTCCTGGAAGAGTTTTAGCATTTTGTGAACGGTTACATAAGATCGTCCTGGATGATGAAGAAGCTCGTATTGTTCTATCATCCTCCCCCTATACTGCGGAGTCAGGGCTTCTTCGAAAAATCAAGGAGACTTAAAGGGGTACTCCGGTGAAAACCTTCTTTCTTTTAAATCAACTGGTGGCAGAAAGCTAACCATATTTGTAAATTACTTCTATTAAAAAATCTTAATCCTTCCTGTACTTATTAGCTGCTGAATACTACAGAGGAAATTCTTTTCTTTTTGGAATGCTCTCTGATGACATCACGAGCACAGTTCTCTCTGCTGACGTTATTATAATAACAATAACGCTTTATTTATTGTTGTCCTTAGTGGGATTTGAACCCAAGTCCCCAGGACTGCAAGGCAGCAGTGCTAACCACTGAGCCACCATGTTGCCCTTAGCATACATCTGCTGTGCATGGTTGCTAAAATGGACAGAGATGTCAGCAGAGAGCACTGTGCTCGTGATGTCATCAGTGTTCCAAAAAGAAAGGAATTTCCTCTGTAGCATTCAGCAGCTAATAAGTACTGGAAGGATTAAGATTTTTTAATAGAAGTAATTTACAAATATGTTTAACTTTCTGCCACCAGTTGATTTAAAAGAAAAAAGGTTTTCACCGGAGTACCCCTTTAAGTGAGGAACACAACAGTGGGATCCCATTAAACACAGTGGGGGAGATTTGTCAAAACTTGTGCAGAGAAAAAGTTGCCCAGTTGCCCATAGCAACCAATCAGATCGCTTCTATTATGGAACAGAGGCCTTTAAAAAAATGAAAGAAGCGATCTGATTGGTTGCTATGGGCAACTGGTCAACTTTCCCTCTGCACAGGTTTTGATAAATCTCCCACAATGGGCATTAAATATCAGCGGAATTTCTGGCAGAATTCCGTACAGAAATTCCGCCGTGTGAACATAGCCCAAGTTCATGTTATAGCGATAAAACCAGAATTCCTCCAAAGTACAAGCGGAGTAATGGAAGCGCTGAGACCAGGATAAGAGTAAGGACTCTTTCATTCCCACAATGCAACGCGTTTCGCGAAACGCGTTGCATTGTGGGAATAAAAGAGTCCTTACTCTTATCCTGGTCTCAGCGCTTCCATTACTCCGCTTGTACTTTGGAGGAATTCTGGTTTTATCGCTATTGCTTGGTGCGGAGCAGCTGCCTCATCTTATCTTCATGCTCATTTCCATGGTTGTACTTGGACAGGAGTGCAACCTTATCTGGTAAGCGCAATTCACATTGTTGCGTTTGACTGTTAACCCTAAGATCTTACACTACGGAGCGCATCCCTTTGTCCCTTTCATATTCATAAGTTTATGTTATGTTCAGACAGGCGGATCGGCAGCGTATTTTACGCTGCGGATGCGCTGACGATGGACCCCTAGTTGATACCTCAGATGTGTCTGCTCAGAGCGGCAATATGCTGCTATGAGCAGACACACTGCTGCGATGTGCAAGTTGCCGCGCATGCGCAGTGTACTAGCGCTCATCGCGGCCGCTCCCCCTGATCCCTGAGCTAGGCATCTGAGAGCAACCACGATGTGTACGAGTATACTACGCATGCGCGTGGCGACTTGCACATCGCAGTGTTTCTGCTCGTAGCGGCGTATTGCCACTCTGAGCAGGCACATCTGAGGCACCAACTAGGGGTCCATCGTCGGTGCATCTGCAGCATAAAATACGCTGCGGATCTGACCGTCTGAACGTAACCTGACGCTGGAGGAGGTATGGAAGCTGTATAGTGTTGCCTAACATAGCCTATTCCATATCTAGGACAGCATGGAGGGGGTTGCAAATCTAAAATGTGAATCCCTTAAAACTAGTGTTGAGCGGCATAGGCCATATTCGAATTCGCGAATATTCGCGAATATATGGACGAATATCCGTCATATATTCGCGAATATTCGCATATTCGTTATATTCTCGTTTTATTTTCGCATATGTGAACATTCGCGTATGCGAAAATTAACATATGTGAAAATTCGCATGTGCGAAAATTAGCATACGCTAATTTTCGTATATGCGAATTTTCGCACGCCAGTCTCACACAGTAGTATTACAGCCTTCTTTACACCACACAAGCTGGAAGCAGAGAGGGATGATCACTGTGATGTGTACTGTGAAGAAAAAAAAAAAAAATCGAATATTCGTAATTACGAATATATAGCGCTATATTCGCGAAATTCGCGAATTCGCGAATATGCGATATTCGCGAATAATATTCGAATTGCGAATATTCGCGAGCAACACTACTTAAAACCCAACTCTATGAGAAAGGGATGAAATATTGCTGGACCCAAACACTTAGGCTATGTTCACATGGTGGAATGTCCACACAGAAATGCTCAGTGTGGACATTCCACAGACAGCGGAGCGCAGGTGCTAGGACTGCTCGGAGATGCGTTGTCTCATAGAATTCAATGGATTGTGCTGTAATGGAATATTTATGCGGAATTCTGCACTGACATTCTGCCATGTGAACATACTGTGGTGGCCCGGTACAGGAGTTGTACCCCTGTACCCTAGCTGCCCTGTCAGGCTGCCTCCCTGCAGTGTCCCCTGGGCCCCTGTACCTGTTCTCCTTGTATAGTTATCGTTATGCTGTGTATTGTATATAAAAGTTTATGTCTTTAAGAACCGTTAACATGTGATTAACCAGTGTCATGTGATTGTAACCCAGTGAGGTATCAATGACCATGTGACCTTAGGGGGACCTATGAGACCCCTCCTAGTCTCCCCCATATAAGCCCTTGGAGGAGCTAGCTCGCTTTCTTGATTTCCAGTTAAGTCTTTGCTGAGGTCCAGCGCAGTCAAGTCCAAAAAGTGTGTCTGGAGTCCAGAGGAGGCCTCAAGTCAACCACCCAGCCACAAGGCTACAAGTCCACAACCCCCAGGTCCCAGTCAGAGCTTGGTAAGAAACAAACGGGGTATAGTCAGTCTAAGTCAAGTCAGTCAAAGTCAACCTGTCTTCAGTCAACGTGGCCTGCATCAAAATTGTTCCAAGTCCCAGAAAGCCCTAAAGTCTCTGAAGTCACTGGTCACCTCTGTGGGCCTGGCTGAACTGTATAGACTATTCCACCTGTCTAACTCAGTAAAGCTACCATTGTTCCGTAACTTGGCGTCAGAGTCATTATTGCCCCTGTGCCTAGCCCAGGATCCAGTGGTATACCTTCGGGTGGTATTGAGGATAAACCACGGCCTGGCGTCACGAACACAAGGGGTTAATGCAATCTGCCCCTAGGTCAATCCCATCTGCCCTTATCACACCTTCTACCACAATACCCTTATGTGGTGGCCCAGTACAGGAGTTGTACTCCTGTACCTTTGCTGTCCAGAGTGGCGGACTCTATTTCAGTGTCCCCTGAGTCCCCCCTTAATCTGTGTATAATAAATGGTTAACAAGTGCCTCATGTTATGTATGGGAATGCCTTTATAATATTATACACCTTTAAATGTTGTTACCAAGTCTTGTAACTAGGGAAGGTGTCCGTCACCATATGACTTGTGGGCGACCTGTAGGACCCCTCCAAACTCTCCCCCATATAAACCCTGGGAGGAGCTAGCTAGTCAGTTTAGAGCATGCTGAGGAACAGTCAAGACCTGATAGTGTCTGGTGTCCTGAGGAGACCAAAGGCCTAGTCACGCAACCACGCTTCCATCACCAAGTGCCCCACAGGTGAACATCAAAGCCTGGTAAGCTACACAAGGGGTGAAGTCTAGCCAGTCCTAGTCAAGTCCGTTAAGTCTGTCTAAATTCAGCGTGGGTCTGCAGCATTCTCTCCAAGTCCCCTACAAGTCCCAGCGAGCCCGCAAGTCTCTGAAGTCACTGGTCACCTCCTTGGGCCTAACTGAGCTGTAAAGACTATTCCATCTGTCTGCCTCAGTAAAGCTGATGTTGTTCCGTAACCTTGCATTGGAGTGATTATTTGCCCCATGCGTAGCCCAGGATCCAGTGGCCATACCTTGCTTGGTGCAGAGGTTAACCCCACCCTGGCGTCACGAATACAAGGGGTTAATGCCATCTGCCCCTAGGGTAATAACATCTGCCCTCATCACACCCTCACCACATTTAGTTCTCATAGAAGTGAGAAAGTCTCTACCTTGATGTCTGGACAAACATAGGCCAGGGCCTGATCCAAAAGAAGAAATTACCATCATTTAGGGATCTATACCATCCCATCCTGTCTAAACAGCCATCCTATGTCACATAGGTGTTTAGGTGCCAGCTGTGATACTTTTTGGCACTACATGGGAGTATATACTACTGCACCATTATTTACGAAGCTATAGGTAGTTATGGGTAAATTTATTCTGAACAAATCGGATAGGTTTTAAAACTTTTCAAAAAATGTCAGATTCTTAGTGGTCTTAGTTGTCCCTAGAGTGCCTCAGGGGAAAACCCTAACCTGGTCCTGAACATAGACAGAAGATAGGAACAGGTGTGTATTTTTATACTACCCCGCAAGTAGAGGAACAGGGATACATGTCATTTCGACAGGAGTCCCCGTTCCTCTAAATATTGATGCGCATTGCTGCCTAATGTATGACCAATGGAGGTAGGTGGAGATGCTCTGAATTGTGAATGTAGGGCTGAATCTGAAATAAACATGAAGGTCCGATTTGTGAAAAACCTCCCAAACAAATCCTAGAAGGTCCATTCATCTTTACTTATAGGCAATTACTACTTATAACTCTGCATTCAGGACATTGGGCAAACTGAGGAACAACCCTTGTTGGTTCAACAATAGTGGCCATATTGGTTGTAAGCCAATGGAATTACAAAAATGTATAACAGGGATTAAAGGGGTACTCCACTGTCAAGCATTAGAAACTAGATGTTCGGAATGCTGTTTTCGCACTGCAGGGGGTTGACCACGCCCCTCATGATGTCATGGCTACGCCCCCTCAATGCAAATCAATGGTAGGAGGTGTGGCGGTTGTCACACCCCCTCCCATAGACATGCATTGAGGGGGAGTGGCCGTGACTTCACGAAGGGCATGGCCGACCCCCGCAGCACGAAAACAGCGTTCGGAACATTTATTTCCGAATGCTGGCCAGTGGAGTACCCCTTTAATTCCAGGTTGACAATATTTTTCACGTATAACGCCACAACTATTGCAGTAGATTTTTCTTAGTGTAAGAAATAAAGAACTAAGAGGTGAGACCTTACATGGATATATGTAAAATAAACACAAGGAACGACTGCAGACGAGACATATTTACATTAGACATGGGGCTCCGGCGCTAGACGTGACCCCCATGTCCAAATATTCACTGGTTACATTAAAAGGGCTGAGAAAAATGTCGTGAACAGCAGGTAAATAACAGTAGAGAAGACAAGAGATTATTGCAGGATCCAACATAAGCAATAACTCTCCAGTCTACAAATCACTACATAACAATGAGTCACTGAGAAATACATTGTGGATGGAAGGGAGGGAAATAAGTGCTATACATTCCTGTAATATAAAATATAAATCAGCTTAAAGCTTTACAGAGTATAACGCGGGGTTAATTCTCTTGAGAGATTCCCCTTTAAAGGAAAAAAAATCACAGACCAATGTAATTCCTAAAGAACATATTTACTTAACTGCAAAAGCTGGAGACACACTGCAACAGCTAGAGACACACTGCAACAGCTAGAGACACACTGCAACAGCTAGAGGAACACTGCAACAGTTAGAGACACACTGCAACAGCTAGAGGCACACTGCAATGCTAGAGACACACTGCAACAGCTAGAGACACACTGCAATGAAGCACACTGCAACAGCTGTAGGCACACTGCAACAGCTAGAGACACACTGCAACAGCTAGAGGCACACTGCAACAGCTAGAGACACACTGCAACAGCTAGAGACACACTGCAATGCTAGAGACACACTGCAACAGCTAGAGACACACTGCAATGAAGCACACTGCAACGGCTGGAGGCACACTGCAATGAAGCACACTGCAACAGCTGGAGGCACACTGCAATGAAGCACACTGCAACAGCTGGAGGCACACTGCAATGAAGCACACTGCAACAGCTGGAGGCACACTGCAACAGCTGGAGGCACACTGCAACAGCTAGAGACACACTGCAACAGCTAGAGACACACTGCAATGAAGCACACTGCAACAGCTGGAGGCACACTGCAACAGCTAGAGACACACTGCAATGAATAACACTGCAACAGCTGGAGGCACACTGCAATGAAGCACACTGCAACAGCTGGAGGCACACTGCAACAGCTAGAGACACACTGCAATGAAGCACACTGCAACAGCTGGAAGCACACTGCAACAGCTGGAGGCACACTGCAATGCAATACAGTAAGGAGTTATCCCAAGATAAAGACGATGGGAGAGATTAATCAAAAACTGTCCAGAGGAAAATTTGCTGAGTTGCCCATAGCAACCAATCAGATCGCTTCTTTCGTTTTTCAGAGGCCTTGTTAAAAATGAAAGAAGCCACCTGATTGGTTGCTAGGGACAACTCAGCAGCTTTTCCTCTGAACAGGTTTTGATAAATCTCCCCTGATGTGAATACTGAGTTTTTTTTTAGCCATTTTTGAAATGTAAGATGACCCAAAAGTGGTCACTTTGTGGGAGATTTATCGATTTATCAAAACCTGTCCAGATTAAAAGTTGCTGAGTTGTCTATAGCAACCAATCAGATCGCTTCTTTCATTTTTCAGAGGCCTTTTCTGATTGGTTACTTTGGGCAACTCAGCAACTTTTCCTCTGGACAGGTTTTGATAAATCTCCCCCTTTATGTCTCACAATACACCCCAATAAATGTTTTTCACTAAATGTTGTTTTATTAATAGTATAATGGACAAGACAACAGATCATGTTCCGTGGAATCGGAGGTCACACAAAAGGATGACTCTGGTGTTTATATAAAGGGGTAAATTCTCTTAGAATTTCCTTCTTTTTGGTGTGGATCTGATGATGAATGTGTGAGTGGCTCTGCGCCATTGTTAGAAAGGGACAGGAACATCGTTTCCACAGTCCCCAGATAGGATTGTGTAATTTAGAGCTCAGGAACACATAAAGCGTAAGATTGGCGATTTGTGCTTTCATAGAAGTTAGTGCGGTTCCCCGAACCCTATCAGAGGAAGCAGCAGACGGAAGATTCTCATCCTTTCCTGATAGGAAGCTTCACCTTTCCTGCCTCATAGGGATGACCGACAAAGTCGACTGTGGCGTTAAAGAGTGAGGTGTTGGACTTTCCATGAGGAAATGGATACGAGCGGCACCAGTGACCTCATCCAGCTATGAGCTCAGGCAGAGCGCCATCAGGAGTTGTGAAAAGTTCAAATGTGCTTTTGGGAAAGATGGGTGAAACCCAATATGACCATCTGACAGCATCTGTAAGAGTTGCCAAGTAGCCAATTTACCCAGCTTGGGTCCCACCACACATATCACGAAGGAAAGCAGAATCACTTCTACACTGGACAGAAACACAAACCTGTAAATAGCCTAAACACAGATCATTCTGTAGGTAAAGCATGAACACATAGCACTGCATCCCCATCTTTTCCTGTAAATGAAATAGGTACAGATAGTACTGCCTGTCTACATTTCCTTCTAAATGACTAAGGGACCAATAGTACTTACTTCCTTTCTATGTCTGTAAATGACGAAGGCACAGGTGGTACTGTATGTCTACATTTTCCTTTAAATTACAAGGCACCTATAGTACTGCCCTCCTTTCTATCTTTGTAAAAGACAAAAGCTGAGATAGTACTGCCTGTCTACATCTCCCTCTAAATGACAAAGACGCTGATAGTACTGTCTTCCTTTCTATCTCTTTAATTGATATAGGCACAGATAGTGCTGCCTACTTTTTATCTCTGTAAATTACATAGGCACAGATAATACTGCCTTAATTTCTATATCTGTAAACGACATAGGCACAGATAGTGCTATATTCTTTTCCATCCCTGTAAATTACATAGGTACAAATAGCGCTACCTTCTTTTCTAATTCTGTAATTGACTTAGGCACAGATAGCGGCAGTTTCCTTTCTATCCCTGTAGGGATAGACAGGCACATTTAGTACTACCTTTCTGTATATCCTAGTAAATAACTTAGGAACAGAGAGTGCTGCCTCCCTATCTCTTTCTTTGGGGTAAGTCATACTGCCTATTTCATTCATTCATTCAGGACACAGTAGTTAAAGATTATCTGTCACCAAATAAAACTTTTAATATAGTGTTCCTTGTGTAATTAGCAGACACTTTCCCATTCACTTGCTTTCAAAATTTTCAACATAAATACACTGCTCAAAAAAATAAAAGGAACACTAAGATAACTCATCCTAGATCTGAATGAATTAACTAATCGTATGAAATACTTTCGTCTTTACATAGTTGAATGTGCTGACAACAAAATCACACAAAAATTATCAATGGAAATCAAATTTATCAACCCCTGGAGGTCTGGATATGGAGTCACACTCAAAATCAAAATGGAAAACCCCACTACAGGCTGATCCAACTTTATGTAATGTCCTTAAAACAAGTCACAATGAGGCTCAGTAGTGTGTGTGGCCTCCCCGTGCCCGCATGACCTCCCTACAACGCCTGGGCATGCTCCTGATGAGGTGGCGGATGGTCTCCTGAGGGATGTCCTCCCAGACCTGGACTAAAGCATCCGCCAACTCCTGGACAGTCTGTGGTGGATGGAGCGAGACATGATGTCCCAGATGTGCTCAATAAGATTCAGGTCTGGGGAACGGGCGGGCAATCCATAGCATCAGTGCCTTCCTCTTGCAGAAACATGCAGACATACTCCAGCCACATGAGGTCTAGCATTGTTGTCACGATTCGGCTTACAGGTAGTGGATCCTCTGTGTCAGCGAGGGATTGGCGTGGACCGTGCTGGTGGACCGGTTCTAAGAGGCTACTGGTTTTCACCAGAGCCCGCCGCAAAGCGGGATGGTCTTGCTGCGGCAGTAGCAACCAGGTCGTATCCACTAGCAACGGCTCAACCTCGCTGACTGCTGAGAAGGCGTGGGACAGAAGGACTAGGCAGAGGCAAGGTCAGACGTAGCAGAAGGTCGGGGGCAGGCGGCAAGGTTCGTAGTCAAGATGGATAGCAAGGGTTCAGGTAACACAGGCTTTGGACACACTAAACGCTTTCACTGGCACAAGGCAACAAGATCCGGCAAGGGAGTGCAGGGGAGGTGATCAGATATAGTCTGGGAGCAGATGGAAGCTAATTAAGCTAATTGGGCCAGGCACCAATCATTGGTGCACTGGCCCTTTAAGTCTCAGAGAGCTGGCGCGCGCGCCCTAGAGAGCGGAGCCGCGCGCGCCAGCACATGACAGCAGAGGACCGGGACGGGTAAGTGACCTGGGATGCGACTCGCGAGCGGGCGCGTCCCGCTGTGCGAATCGCATCCCCGACGGCCATGTCAGTGCAGCGCTCCCGGTCAGCGGGACTGACCGGGGCGCTGCAGGGAGAGAGACGCCATGAGCGCTCCGGGGAGGAGCGGGGACCCGGAGCACTAGGCGTAACAGTACCCCCCCCTTAGGTCTCCCCCTTTTTTTGTCCGAGAAGTGCTTTACCTGGGACGAGGACACCGGGAGTGAATGGAGGGTTTCCTCAAAGGCAGGGAGTACAGCAGGAGTGGGAATGGGGAGGGAGGGCAGAGGGAGAAGCTTGGCACGGGGCAGGGTGACACAAGGACGGGGGCCATGAGGAGGCACTGAGGCTTGCCTGACGGGACTGGGAGGGGGGGAGAGGCACTTCCTATGGCAGGCAGAGTCCCAGTTCTTGATCTCCCCGGTGGTCCAGTCAAGGGTAGGAGAATGAAGCCGGAGCCATGGCAGACCGAGGAGGACCTCAGAGGTACAGTTGGGAAGGACGAAGAACTCGATCACTTCGTGATGGGGTCCAATATACATCCGGAGGGGTTCTGTGCGGTAACGTACGGTGCAATCCAATCTGACTCCGTTGACTGCGGAAATGTAGAGCGGCTTGACGAGACGGGTCACCGGGATGCGGAATTTATTCACCAAAGAATCCAGAATAAAATTCCCAGAGGCACCAGAGTCCAAGCAGGCCATGGCTGAGAGGGAGGAGTTGGCTGAAGGAGAAATCCGCACGGGCACCGTGAGACGTGGAGAAGCAGACTAAGAACCAAGAGACGCCACACCCACATGAGCTGGGTGCGTGCGTGCGTTTCCCAGACGTGGAGGACGAATAGGGCAATCCACCAAGAAATGCTCGGTACTGGCACAGTACAGACAAAGATTTTCTTCCCTACGGCGATTCCTCTCTTCCTGGGTCAGGCGAGACCGATCCACTTGCATGGCCTCCTCGGCGGGAGGCCCAGGCGTAGATTGCAACGGATACTGTGGGAGAGGTGCCCAGAGATCTAAGTCTTTTTCCTGGCGGAGCTCTTGGTGTCGCTCAGAGAAACGCATGTCAATGCGGGTAGCCAAATGGATGAGTTCTTGCAGGTTGGCAGGAATCTCTCGTGCGGCCAGCACATCCTTGATGTTACTGGATAGGCCTTTTTTAAAGGTCGCGCAGAGAGCCTCGTTATTCCATGATAACTCGGAAGCAAGAGTACGAAATTGGATGGCGTACTCGCCCACTGAAGAATTACCCTGGACCAGGTTCAGCAGGGCAGTCTCGGCAGAAGAAGCTCGGGCTGGCTCCTCGAAGACACTCCGGAGTTCAGCGAAGAAGGCCTGGACTGTGGCTGTGGCAGGATCATTGCGGTCCCAGAGCGGTGTGGCCCAAGACAAGGCCTTTCCTGAAAGAAGGCTTACTACGAACGCCACCTTAGACCGTTCTGTAGGAAACAAGTCCGACAACATCTCCATATGCAGGGAACACTGAGACAAAAATCCACGGCAGAGTTTAGAGTCCCCATCAAATTTGTCCGGCAGGGACAAGCGGAGGCTAGGAGCGGCCACTCGCTGCGGAGGAGGTGCAGGAGCTGGCGGAGGAGATGGTTGCTGCTGTAGCAGAGGCAGAAGTTGCTGTAACATGGCGGTCAACTGCGACAGCTGCTGTCCTTGTTGGGCAATCTGCTGCGATTGCTGAGCGACCACCGTGGGAAGGTCAGCGTGACTTGGCAGCGGCACCTCAGCGGGATCCATGGCCGGATCTACTGTCACGATTCGGCTTACAGGTAGTGGATCCTCTGTGTCAGTGAGGGATTGGCGTGGACCGTGCTGGTGGACCGGTTCTAAGAGGCTACTGGTTTTCACCAGAGCCCGCCGCAAAGCGGGATGGTCTTGCTGCGGCAGTAGCAACCAGGTCGTATCCACTAGCAACGGCTCAACCTCGCTGACTGCTGAGAAGGCGTGGGACAGAAGGACTAGGCAGAGGCAAGGTCAGACGTAGCAGAAGGTCGGGGGCAGGCGGCAAGGTTCGTAGTCAAGATGGATAGCAAGGGTTCAGGTAACACAGGCTTTGGACACACTAAACGCTTTCACTGGCACAAGGCAACAAGATCCGGCAAGGGAGTGCAGGGGAGGTGATCAGATATAGTCTGGGAGCAGATGGAAGCTAATTAAGCTAATTGGGCCAGGCACCAATCATTGGTGCACTGGCCCTTTAAGTCTCAGAGAGCTGGCGCGCGCGTGCCCTAGAGAGCGGAGCCGCGCGCGCCAGCACATGACAGCAGAGGACCGGGACGGGTAAGTGACCTGGGATGCGACTCGCGAGCGGGCGCGTCCCGCTGTGCGAATCGCATCCCCGACGGCCATGTCAGTGCAGCGCTCCCGGTCAGCGGGACTGACCGGGGCGCTGCAGGGAGAGAGACGCCGTGAGCGCTCCGGGGAGGAGCGGGGACCCGGAGTGCTAGGCGTAACAATTGTCTTGAATTAGGAGGAACCCAGGGCCAACCGTACCTGCATATGGTCTCACAAGGGGTCTGAGGATCTCAGCTCGGTACCTAATGGCAGTCAGGCTACCTCTGGCAAGCACATGGAGGGCTGGGCGGGCCCCCCAAAGAAATGCCACCCCACACCATTACTGACCCACCGCCAAATTAGTCATGCTGGAGGATGTTGCAGGCAGCAGAACGTTCTCCACTGCATCTCCAGACTCTGTCACGTCTGTCACATGTGCTCAGTGTGAACCTGCTTTAATCTGTGAAGAGCAGAGGGCGCCAGTGGCGAATTTGCCAATCTTGGTGTTCTCTGGCAAATGCCAAACATCCTGCATTGTGTTGGGCTGTAAGCACAACCCCCACCTGTGGATGTCATGCCCTCATACCACCCTCAAGGAGTCTGTTTCTGACCATTTGAGTGGACACATACACATTTGTGTCCTGCTGGAGGTCATTTTGCAGGGCTCTGGCAGTGCTCCTCCTGCTCCTCCTTGTACAAAGGCGGAGGTAGCTGTCCTGCTGCTGGGTTGTTGCCCTTCTATGGACTCCTCCACGTCTCCTGATGTACTGGCCTGTCTCCTGGTAGCGCCTCCATGCTATGGACACTACGCTGACAGACACAGCAAACCTTCTTGCCACAGCTCGCATTGATGTTCTATCCTGGATGAGCTGTACTCCCTGAGCCACTTGTGTGGGTTGTAGACTCCGTCTCATGCTACTACTAGAGTAAAAGCACCGCCAGCATTCAAAAGTGACCAAAACATCAGCCAGGAAACATAGGAACTGAGAAGTGGTCTGTGGTCACCACCTGCAGAGCCACTCCTTTATTGGGGGTGTCTTGCTAATTTGCCTTAATTTCCACCTGTTGTCTGTTCCATTTGCACAACAGCATGTGAAATTGATTGGCAATCAGTGTTGCTTCCTGAGTGGACAATGTGATTTCACAGAAGTGTCATTGACTTGGAGTTACATTGTGTTGTTTAAGTGTTCCCTTTATTTTTTTGAGCAGTGAATGTTTAAAATGTAGAATAAAAATGGGCACTAGGTGGCTCTGTTCTGTTCTCTGACACAATTAATACAGTAAGTTTGGTCTTATCCCGGCCTTGCAGGAGTCCGAACTCAGGAAGTGTTTCTCTGCACGGAGCTTGATTGACAGCTGCACAGAAAGTGAACACTCCACAGATTCTCACAGAAAGCTGCACAGACTGAAACATGCACAGAGCCTAAGGTCTTCTATTCATCACAGCTCTGCAACCATGTGAGGGCGGAAGTGGTCCCCCAGCAGGCTTCAGTGATGTCATGCCTGCTGGGAAACGCCCACTTTCTCCTGCTGGGAAATAGCACTATGCGAGCAAGAATAAAGGTAAGATACACAGCTTTGTAAATCTCTGAAATTGTTTATAAGGGCAGGAGGGGTGTTAGGAGTAGTTAGGGAACATAGACTGAGGTAGTTGAGAACAGCTTATTTGGTGACAGGTTATTTTTCAAATTAAAAATATGAACCCTCTGATAGAGAAGCCTGTCAGATGAAACATGGCTGCTGCACACGAAAATGAATAGGATGGATTTAATGGGAAGAGACTGGATTTTACGGGTTTCTAAAAAGCATTTATTTGTGTACACAGGCCTTTAATAATCTGCCCCATCATCTCCATTACCACCATGATGGCTATAATGTGCACATATGTGACTGTGTCTTCAAAAGAGATGTCAGTTTTTACGTCCCTTTAAATGTGCAAAGATTTCTTGTCTTCCAAATAGCTGTTTACAATGATTAAGAGAGTTCATAAGTGCATCAGGTACCAGAACGGCTGAAAATGTCCAAAGACGCGGCACTAAATTACGGCTGGAGCCGTCCGCCTCTCCTAATCTGTGTAATGCTTCAAGATTACGGCTCCATCTCACCGAGCGCTGCGGTATGTGGCCATATGACATCATGGTGCTAGACACCCGAGCGGCTCTGTCACTTCTACAGGCTGACGCCAAAGTAAAGTTCATCTGGAGGCCAAGATGCCTCAGTGCTACCATAGGATATGCCCATAATTCCTTTTTAGGTTCAAAATAGTTAATGCTGGTGCCAAAAATTCCATCCCGAATCTTCCTGTTCACAACACATATGTAGATTGTATATAAACTTCTCAACATTAAAATCGCAACACCAAGAAGTTGTGGAATTATGGAGATCACAGGATCGGTAGACATGTTAAAGGGGTATTCCAGTGAAAAACTATTTTTTTTTTCATATCAATTGGCTCCAGAAAGTTACACAGATTTGTAACTTACTTTTGTAAAAAATAGAAGTAATTTACAAATCTGTTTAACTTTCTGGAGCCTTAATCCTATTTATCAGCTGCAGAGTTGAGTCGTTCTTTTCTGTCTGACCACAGTGCTCTCTGCTGACACCTCTGTCTGTCTCAGGAACTGTCCAGAGTAGGAACAAATCTGCATAGCAAACCTCTCCCGCTCTGGACAGTTTCTGAGACAGACAGAGGTGTCAGCAGAGAGCACCGTGGTCAGACAGAAAAGAACAATTCAAACTCGGCAGCTGATAAGTACTGGTAGGATTAAGATTTTTTAATAGAAGTAATTTATAAATCTGTTTAACTTTCGGGAACCAGTTGATATGAAAAAAAGAAAATAGTTTTTCACTGGAATAGCCCTTTGAAATTGCAACAACAAGAAGGGCAAACCATATGGTGCTGAGCGAGATGTCAATGGAGGCTGGAATGGAGGTCTATCCTCTTCAGCGATGAGTCCAGCTTTTGTCCTGATATGCCGTGGTAACCTAAGATTGGACTGAAGACCTCGTGGGCAAAGCAATGAAAAGGCCTTCACAAGGCAATGTCCTACTGGTTTTACCTGTGTGGTGGTCCAGTACAGGAGTTGCACCCCTGTACCCCTGCTGTCCTGTCAGGCGGACTCTATTGCCCTGAGTCCCTCTTTTATGTATGTCATACAAATGGTTAATAATACATTGTGTTGTCTATTATAATGTTATTATATTGTTATGTGCCTTTAACCTCTTAAGGACGCAGGGCGTATCCATACGCCCGTGGGAATTCCGGTCCGCACCGCTAGCCGGTTGGGGACCGGGGCCGGATGCCTGCTGAAATCGTTCAGCAGGCATCCCGACATATCGCCCAGGGGGGTCATTATGCCCCCCCATGTCGGCGATGGCCACAGATCGCTGGACAATTCAGTCCAGCGGTCTGCGGCGATTCTGGGTCAATCGGGTCTCCAGTGACCCGGTGACCCGGAATTACTGGCTGATCGGGGCCGTCTCTGACGGCCCCGAACAGCCAGAGCCTGGAGGAGTGAGGTGGCACTGGTGCCACCTCACGATCGCCCTGATTCGTCGGCCGGATTACCGGCCGACCAATCAGGGTACCTGCTGCGGGTGTCACTCCCGCACCCGCTCCGCCCCTCTTCCGGAGGGGGTGAGCGGGTGCGGGAAGACGACCTCGGGTGCTGGGGACCCTGATCCCCGGCGTCCATGTTGGGATCGGGGCCCCAGGAGCGACGGCGGCGGCGAGGGACTGACCTGTGATGGAGCAGCAGCAGAAGGTGAGTTACAGCCTCCTGCTGTTGCTTAGCAACAGCTCCCAGCATGCAAAAAGGGCATGCTGGGAGCTGTAGTTATGCAACAGCAGGAGGCAGACCACCACAACTCCCAGCATTCCCTCATGGACATGCTGGGACTTATGGTTTTGCAACAGCTGGAGGCACATTTTTTCTATGGTAAAGTGTACCTTCAGCTGTTGTATAACTACAACTCCCAGCTTGCACAAACAGCTAAAGTGCATGCTGGGAGTTGTAGTGGTGCATCTGCTGGTTGCATAACTACAACTCCCAGCATGCCCATTGGCTGTCGGTGACTGCTGAGAGTTGTAGTTTTGCAACAGCTGAAGGCACACTGGTTGTGAAACTCAGTTTTTTTTTTTACCTAACTCAGTGTTTCACGACCGGTGTGCCTCCAGCTGTTGCAAACTACAACTCCCAGCAGTCACCTTACACCATGCACCGTACATGCTGGGAGTTGTAGTTTTGCAACAGCTGGAGGCACACTGGTTTTGAAACACTGAGTAAGGTCACAAACTCAGTGATACATAACCAGTGTGCCTACAGCTGTTGCAAAACTAAAACTCTCAGCTTGTACAGTCTGTCAGCGCATGCTGGGAGTTGTAGTTTTGCAACAGCTGGATGTTCCCCCCCCCCCCCAATGTGAACGTACAGGGTACACTCACATGGGCGGAGGCTTACAGTAAGTATCGGGCTGCAAGTTTGAGCTGCGGCAAATTTTCTGCAACAGCTCAAACTTCCAGCGAGAAACTACTGTGAACCCCCGCCCGTGCGACTGTACCCTAAAAACACTACATTACACTAACACAAAAAATAAAATAAAAAGTAAAAAACACTACATATACACATACCCCTACACAGCCCCCCTCCCCTCCCCAATAAAAATGAAAAACATCTGGTACGCCACGGTTTCCAAAATGGAGCCTCCAGCTGTTGCAAAACAACAACTTCCAGTATTGCCGGACAGCCGTTGACTGTCCAGGCATGCTGGGAGTTTTACAACAGCTGGAGGCACCCTGTTTGGGAATCACTGGCGTAGAATTCCCCTATGTCCACCCCTATGCAATCCCTAATTTAGGCCTCAAATGCGCATGGCGCTCTCACTTTGGAGCACTGTCGTATTTCAAGGCAACAGTTTAGGGTCACATATGGGGTATCGCCGTACTCGGGAGAAATTGTGTTACAAATTTTGAGGGGTATTTTCTACTTTTACCCTTTTTAAAAATGTAAAATTTTTAGGAAAAGAAGCATTTTAGGTAAAAAAAAATATTATTTTTTTACATATGCAATAGTCGTGAAACGCCTGTAGGGTATTAAGGTTCACTTAACCCCTTGTTACATTCCCCGAGGGCTCTAGTTTCCAAAATGATATGCCATGTGTTTTTTTTTTGCTGTTCTGGCACCATAGGGGCTTCCTAAATGCGGCATGCCCCCAGAGCAAAATTTGCTTTCAAAAAGCCAAATGTGACTCCTTCTCTTCTGAGACCTGTAGTGCGCCAGCAGAGCACTTTTCACCCCCATATGGGGTGTTTTCTGAATCGGGAGAAATTGGGCTTTAAATTTTGGGGGGTATTTTCTGCTTTAACCCTTTGTAAAATGAAAATTTTTGGGGAAACCAAGCATTTTAGGACATTTTTTTTTTTTTTTTTTACATATGCAAAAGTCGTGAAACACCTGTAGGGTATTAAGGTTCACATTACCCCTTGTTACGTTCCCCGAGGGGTCTAGTTTCCAAAATGGTATGCCATGTGGGGTTGCTGTTCTGGCACCATAGGGGCTTCCTAAAGGTGACATGCCCCCCAAAAACCATTTGACGCTCCTTCCCTTCTGAGCCCTCTACTGCGCCCGCCGAACAATTAACATAGACATATGAGGTATGTGCTTA
The DNA here is from genome assembly GCF_029499605.1 of Hyla sarda. NCBI lineage: Eukaryota > Metazoa > Chordata > Amphibia > Anura > Hylidae > Hyla > Hyla sarda. The sequence continues at coordinate 360,164,018 of NC_079193.1, forward strand.
CTTGAGAGAAATTGGGTTTCAAATACAAGTAAAAATTTTCTCCTTTTTACCCCTTGCAAAAATTCAAAAATTGGGTCTACAAGAACATGCGAGTGTAAAAAATTAAGATTGTGAATTTTCTCCTTCACTTTGCTGCTATTCCTGTGAAACCCCTAATGGGTTAAAACGCTTACTAAATGTCATTTTGAATACTTTGGGGGGTGCAGTTTTTATAATGGGGTCATTTATGGGGTATTTCTAATATGAAGACCCTTCAAATCCACTTCAAACCTGAACTGGTCCCTGAAAAAAAGCGAGTTTCAAAATTTTGTGAAAAATTGGAAAATTGCTGCTGAACTTTGAAGTCCTCTGGTGTCTTCCAAAAGTAAAAACTCATCAATTTTATGATGCAAACATAAAGTAGACATATTGTATATGTGAATAAAAAAATAAAAAAATTGGAATATCCATTTTCCTTATAAGCAGAGAGCTTCAAAGTTAGAAAAATGCTAAATTTTCAAATTTTTCATCAAATTTTGGGATTTTTCACCGAGAAAGGATGCAAGTTACCACAAAATTTTACCACTATGTTAAAGTAGAATATGTCACGAAAAAACAATCTCGGAATCAGAATGATAACTAAAAGCATTCCAGAGTTATTAATGTTTAAAGTGACAGTGGTCAGATTTGCAAAAAATGGCCGAGTCCTTAAGGTGAAAAAGGGCTCAGTCCTTAAGGGGTTAAATACTGTTACTAAGTGCTGTAAACAAGGAAGGTACCAGTGATCATGGGACTAATACGGTGACCTATATGACCCCTCCAGAGTCTCTCCCATATAAACCCTGGGAGGAGCTAGCTAGTTAGTTCTGTGCTGAGTGCAGTGACGTCAAGTCCTGAGAGTGCCTGGTGTCCTGAGGAGGCCCAAGGCCTATCACGCAGCCACGCTTCCACTAATCCAATACCCCACAGGTGAACGTCACAACCTGGTAGATACATATGGGGTGAAATCATTCTAGTCAAGTCAGTCAAGATCAATCTGTATACAGTCAGAGTGGGCCTGCAGCAAATTGTCCAAATCCACTACAAGTCCCAGCGAGCCCTAGAGTCTCTGAAGTCAATGGTCACCTTCTTGAGCTGTCAAGACTATTACACCTGTCTACCTCAGTAAAGCTGCCGTTGTTCCGTAACTTGGCATCAGAATCATTATTTGCCCCGTGCCTAGCCCAAGATCCAGCTGCATACCTTGGTGGTGCAGAGGTTAAACCATGCCCTGGCGTCATGAATACAAGGGGTTAATGCCATCTACCCCTAGGGTAATAACATCTGCCCTCATCACACCCTCAACACAACTTGATTATGGTGGGGGGTGGTAAAATGTCCGATGGCCAGACCCCTTTTGTCTTCATTCCAGGTACACTAACAGCTCCGCTTTACATTGATTTGGTCATAGAAGTGTCCCAGGAGTCGTTTCTTAACACGTTAACCCCAGGACGCATGGTGTTCATGCTACTGTGAGCAGCAGGGTTTAAAGGTTTTCCCATGGCCTGTAGCGTCTTCCATCAAGCACATTTGGGACCTTATTGTGAAACATTGGGAAACATGCGTGGGGCCAGGAATGAGATGAGAGCCATGTTTGGCACTAGAGAGGAGCCATTCTGTAGGCTAGGAGTGAGGTGAGAAGCCATGCTTTGTACCAGAAATGACAAGAGTAGCCATGTTGGGGACCAGGACTGAGATGGGGAGAACTGCTGGGGAATGAAATGAGGAGCCATGTAGCCAAGGAATGAGATGAGATCCATGACAAGGAAAAATAATGAGATAAGTGTTACAAGTGTGGTAGCCCTTGGGGGATGTTGGTAGTGGGGGTATTGTTTAGGTAAATGAGGGGTTAATGTTAACCCTATAGTTTGTGACGCCAGGCTGAGGGCTAGTCTGCTGAGGTAATTCTCCGGCCTATCGCCGCCCTTCCCAATAACGATAGGTGCATGTAATAATAATGACTGAAGATCCACAAAATAGTTGAACTTTAACTTGAAGAACTTTACTTAGATGCTTGCGGTACATCCAATGAACAATAACAATCTCAGGCAAACAGTCTCTATATATCTCAATGACTGACAATTGTTGCGGACCTTGAAATAAATTAAAGTCTATGAATTTAGGGTAATTATTGCAGATCCGTCAGGATTTAGGGGATAGATAAGGTCCGGTGATCCTGCAGAGTTCTTAGGGATTGATACACTCGTGATCCTGTATATATCAGCCTTTGCCGCAAGGCTCAGGCCTAACTCACTGCGATAGACAGCTGCGCAGATCCTGCTCGTTTGACAGCCCGGGAACAAGAGAGAGAACAATGGCCGCCGCTCCCTTATATGGGCAGGTGCGGGGCGAATCTGATTGGTCCGGACATCCGTCACTCACTGTTACACAGTGTGATGAGATTGACTACATCACAAGGACCTCCAAAGGTCCTAAAGCAGAAATACCATAGAGTTCACCTAACCACATGACCCGCAGGTCCCGCTACGCTATGGACAGGTAATTAAGTATTTATAGGCATTTATATCATATATACACGCTTCCTAAGTAAGCTATTAGTGCAATAACTATCTGGATGAGAGGTGACTAGGGGTGAACTAGACAATGGGGACCCCGACATCCTAGGGACTCTGGCTAAGGGGACCCACACACGCAGGTACCGGATAGGATACGGTACCAGGACACCACACAAGTATACTTAGAACTGGAATGAGATGATAAGACAGGCTTTAGACTAGAAATGAATCATGATGCCATGTTGGGAATCAGCAGTAGTAGTGACCATGCTGGGGACCAGGGATGAGAGGGGAACCATGCTGGGAATAGGATTGAGATAAGAACCCCCATGGGGCCAGGAGTGAGATGGAAGACATGTTGTGGACTAGAACCTAGAGGGGAACCATGCTGCGGGCTAGGATTGACATCATTTCCATAATTCCACCACTTTTTCTTCTTGATAATGTTGTGACTAGAGATGAGCGAATCGAAGCTGCCGATTCCGAATTCGATACGAATTTCATGAAAAATTTGATTTGCAACGAATGTGAAAATCACCGCGATTCCCTTTATTAAACTCCTTTTAGTGTGGTCCAGGCTCCAGGGCATATAAAATGGCGGATCCACATGTCAGGACATGGGGCAAGGAACTCTAGGAAGGCAGGAACGAGGGTAGGGGGGATGACCCTGAATCACATGTAGGATGCAGCCTATCAGCAGCCAGTCACCCCTGTGATATCGCAGCCCTATATAATCGGCAGCCATATTCCAGCCAGTCACTTCATTCATTACACTGCAGAGAGATAGGATGGACAGCCTGTGTGTGCGTGTTACACAGTAAAGCTTTTTCTAGTCACATCAGCGTTCTGGTGGACAGAGAGCAGTACATTTTTCAAAGGAAATAATTTTTATGGCAGTTACTTTCTACAGCAGTGTATTACAGCGAGGGGCAGAGAGCTGCGTGTTGTCTCATACATTTCAACAAGCTGTCTCAACTTTATAAACCTGAGCAGAGGAGGCAGGATATATTTTTTTAACGCAATTCTGTGTCTTTGTTCCACAACAAATCATCTGATGGTTATATTAGTTTATAAACGGTATAATACCCAGCAGTCTGTTCCTAATAGTCTGTGACAGAGTACACAGTTTTTGTGTGCTGCAGCACTGTTGTGTACTGCTGGTGTCGTGCAGAAAATAAGTTTTTTTAAGTGTACTATAGCGCATTTTTCTGCCCTCATAATACCTACCTCTAAGTAGTGTACTATTTTGTAGCTGTTAATCTGTCAAGGACCTAGATACTGTGAAAGTCCAGGCAAAAGTAATCACCAGCTGGTGTTTTACTCCAATACATTTTTTTAAGTGTACTGTAGCACATTTTTCTGCCCTCTTTGTTCCACAACAAATCATGTGTTGCTTATATTAGTCTGTAGACGGTATAATACATACCCAGCAGTACATTCCTAATAGTCTGTGAGAGAGTGCAATTTTGTGTTTAGTACACATCGACTGTGTACTGCTGGTGTTGTGCATATATACATATTTTTAAGCATACTGTAGCGCATTTTTCTGCCCTCATAAGTGTATACCACATATCTACATCTAAGTAGTGTACTATTTTGTACCTGTTAATCTGTCAAGGGCCTAGATACTGTGAAAGTCCAGTCAAAAGTACTCACCGGCTGGTGTTTTTACTCAGGTACTTTTTAAAGTGTACTGTAGAGCATTTTTCTGCCCTCATAAGTGCATACCACATACATAGATCTAAGTAGTGTACGTGTTAATCTGTCAAATACTGTTTTAAGCGTAGTGAAGCATATTGTACTCCCATCATATATGCAATAAGTATGTCAGGCAGAGAAGTGCCAGGACGTGCACAGAGGAGTGGCAGAGGCCTAAATTCATCAGGCTCAGGCAGAGGTCGCAGCAGAGTAGGTGAATGTGGCAGCCAGAGTCGCAGCGAGAGGTCTGAGCTTCCAGTGTCAGCTAGCAGTAGTGTCTTGACCAGCAACCCAGCAGCCCTGATTGATCGGTTCACTCAGTCATCCACTTCATCCCAAGTGACATCCAACACCTCCAGTCAACAGTCGATGGGTTCCTCAGACTCAACTCTCAGTTGGCATGGCCCTCATGCTGTAGCTGCCACCTCCAGGCTCTGTCATTGTGCTGCTCTATGGTCTCCTCATGCTAATGCTACTACTTCGTGGCTCTGTCATTGTGCCACCATATGGTCTCCTCATGCTGATGCTGCCACCTCCAGGCTCTCTCATTATGCTGCTCTATGGTCTCCTCATGCTAATGCTATCACCTCCACGTTCTGTCATTGTGCCACCATATGGTCTCATCATGCTGATGCTACCACCTCCAGGCTCTGTCATTGTGCAGCCATATGGTCTCCTCATGCTGATGCTGCCACCTCCAGGCTCTCTAATTGTGCTGCTCTATGGTCTCCTCATGCTGATGCTGCCACCTCCAGGCGCTCTCATTGTGCTGTTCTATGGTCTCCTCATGCTGATGCTACCACCTCCACGCTCTGTCATTGTGCTGCTTTATGGTCTCATCATGCTGATGCTGCCACCTCCAGGCTCTCTCATTGTGCTGCTCTATGGTCTCATCATGCTGATGCTACCACCTCCACGCTCTGTCATTGTGCCACCATATGGTCTCCTCATGCTGATGCTACCACCTCCAGGCACCGTCATTGTGCCGCCATATGGTCTCCTCATGCTGATGCTGCCACCTCCAGACTCTATTTGTGCTGCTCTATGGTCTCCTCATGCTGATGCTACTAACTCAAGGCTCTCTCATTCTGCTGCCATGGATACTGCAAAACATAATTAAGGTGCTGGTCCCCAGGTTCAGAAATTCCTCTGCATTATACCACAAGTACGTATTGAGGATTTGTATTAGCTAACACTTAAATTTTTTTTTTTTAATCTAACAAAAGGAAAGGTGTGCAAAAAACACCATGTGCCACCTACACCACCAAGTATTTATGCGATGCAAAGTACTCTAAAAGGTGGAAGGGAACAACGCATGGTCCATTGTAACCGGTGGGGGGAAAAACTTCCCCTGTAAGGCCCTACTCTTGCAATATTAATTCCCTTCTTGGCAAGTGTTATTCGCCCTAAAAAGGGCGGACCCACACTGGAACCTCTCCCTATTTCCAACTAAAAACTATGGGAAATGGCAGTGTTTTTAGGTGGAAATAGGGAGAGGTTCCTGTGTGGGGCCACCATATTAAGGACAAGTAGCACTTGCCAATAAGGGAATTAATAGTGCGAGAGTAGGGCCTTACAGGGGAAGTTTTTACCCACACCTGTTACAATGGACCATACGTTGTTCCCTTCCACCTTTTAGAGGTCTTTGCATCACATAAATACTTGGTGGTATTGGTGGCACATGGTGTTTTTTGCACACCTTTCTTTTTGTTAGATTTAAAAAAAAAATAGGGATTAGGGATTGTGAAGCCCTATTGTCTATTTAAAATTTCAAAAATATCTTTAATCTTCTCTGTTGTGAGGCCCTATGGTCTTGTCAGGCTGTTGCTACCTCCAGGCTGTGTCATTCTGCCAGATTATGGTCTCCTCATGCTGCTGTCACCTCTAGGCTCTGTCATTGTGCCGCCATGTGACTCCTTGTTAGATTGTTTTTTGTGGTCATACAGTATTAGTTCAAAGTAAACACCGGGAGATTAAACTTGGGAATCTAATATCAATCTTAAATTTAAAAAAATTTCAAGACTGAGGCCCTATGGTCATCTATGTTACGCCGAGCGCTCCGGGTCCCCGCTCCTCCCCGGAGCGCTCGCCACATCCTCGCTACTGCAGCGCCCCGGTCAGATCCACTGACCGGGTGCGCTGCGATACCGCCTCCAGCCGGGATGCGATTCGCGATGCGGGTGGCGCCCGCTCGCGATGCGCACCCCGGCTCCCGTACCTGACTCGCTCTCCGTCGGTCCTGTCCCGGCGCGCGCGGCCCCGCTCCCTAGGGCGCGCGCGCGCCGGGTCTCTGCGATTTAAAGGGCCACTGCGCCACTGATTGGCGCAGTTGTTCTAATTAGTGTGTTCACCTGTGCACTCCCTATGTATACCTCACTTCCCCTGCACTCCCTCCCCGGGTCTTGTTGCCATTGTGCCAGTGAAAGCGTTCCCTTGTGTGTTCCTAGCCTGTGTTCCAGACCTCCTGCCGTTGCCCCTGACTACGATCCTTGCTGCCTGCCCCGACCTTCTGCTACGTCCGACCTTGCTCTTGTCTACTCCCTTGTACCGCGCCTATCTTCAGCAGTCAGAGAGGTTGAGCCGTTGCTAGTGGATACGACCTGGTTACTACCGCCGCTGAAAGACCATCCCGCTTTGCGGCGGGCTCTGGTGAATACCTGTAGTAACTTAGAACCGGTCCACTAGCACGGTCCACGCCAATCCCTCTCTGGCACAGAGGATCCACCTCCTGCCAGCCGAATCGTGACAGTAGATCCGGCCATGGATCCCGCTGAAGTTCCACTGCCAGTTGTCGCCGACCTCACCACGGTGGTCGCCCAGCAGTCGCAACAGATAGCGCAACAAGGCCACCAGCTGTCTCAACTGACCGTGATGCTACAGCAGCTACTACCACAGCTCCAGCAATCATCTCCTCCGCCAGCTCCTGCACCTCCTCCGCAGCGAGTGGCCGCTTCCGGCCTACGACTATCCTTGCCGGATAAATTTGATGGGGACTCTAAGTTTTGCCGTGGCTTTCTTTCGCAATGTTCCCTGCACTTGGAGATGATGTCGGACCAGTTTCCTACTGAAAGGTCTAAGGTGGCTTTCGTAGTCAGCCTTCTGTCTGGGAAAGCTCTGTCATGGGCCACACCGCTCTGGGACCGCAATGACCCCGTCACTGCCTCTGTACACTCCTTCTTCTCGGAAATTCGAAGTGTCTTTGAGGAACCTGCCCGAGCCTCTTCTGCTGAGACTGCCCTGCTGAACCTGGTCCAGGGTAATTCTTCCGTTGGCGAGTACGCCATACAATTCCGTACTCTTGCTTCCGAATTATCCTAGAATAATGAGGCCCTCTGCGCGACCTTTAAAAAAGGCCTATCCAGCAACATTAAAGATGTTCTGGCCACACGAGAAATTCCTGCTAACCTGCATGAACTCATTCATCTAGCCACTCGCATTGACATGCGTTTTTCCGAAAGGCGTCAGGAGCTCCGCCAGGATATGGACTTTGTTCGCACGAGGCGTTTTTTCTCCCCGGCTCCTCTCTCCTCTGGTCCTCTGCAATCCGTTCCTGTGCCTTCCGCCGTGGAGGCTATGCAAGTTGACCGGTCTCGCTTGACACCTCAAGAGAGGACACGACGCCGCATGGAGAATCTTTGCCTGTACTGTGCCGGTACCGAACACTTCCTGAAGGATTGTCCTATCCGTCCTCCCCGCCTGGAAAGACGTACGCTGACTCCGCACAAAGGTGAGACAGTTCTTGATGTCAACTCTGCTTCTCCACGCCTTACTGTGCCTGTGCGGATATCTGCCTCTACCTTCTCCTTCTCTACCATGGCCTTCTTGGATTCCGGATCTGCAGGAAATTTTATTTTGGCCTCTCTCATCAACAGGTTCAACATCCCGGTGACCAGTCTCGCCAGACCCCTCTACATCAATTGTGTTAACAATGAAAGATTGGACTGTACCGTACGTTACCGCACGGAGCCCCTCCTAATGTGCATCGGACCTCATCACGAAAAAATTGAGTTTTTGGTCCTCTCCAATTGCACTTCCGAAATTCTCCTTGGACTACCGTGGCTTCAACGCCATTCCCCAACCCTTGATTGGTCCACAGGAGAGATCAAGAGCTGGGGTACTTCTTGTTTCAAGGACTGTCTTAAACCGGTTCCCAGTACTCCCTGCCGTGACCCTGTGGTTCCCCCTGTAACTGGTCTCCCTAAGGCTTATATGGACTATGCTGACGTATTTTGCAAAAAACAAGCTGAGACTTTACCTCCTCACAGGCCATATGACTGTCCTATTGACCTCCTCCCGGGCACTACTCCACCCCGGGGCAGAATTTATCCTCTGTCCGCCCCAGAGATTCTTGCTATGTCTGAATACATCCAGGAAAATTTAAAAAAGGGGTTTATCCGCAAATCCTCCTCTCCTGCCGGAGCTGGATTTTTCTTTGTGTCCAAAAAAGATGGCTCCCTACGTCCTTGCATTGATTACCGCGGACTTAATAAAATCACGGTAAAGAACCGCTACCCCCTACCTCTTATCTCAGAACTCTTTGATCGCCTTCAAGGTGCCCACATCTTTACCAAACTGGACTTAAGAGGTGCTTATAATCTCATCCGCATCAGGGAGGGGGACGAATGGAAAACTGCATTTAACACTAGAGATGGACACTTTGAGTATCTGGTCATGCCCTTTGGCCTGTGCAACGCCCCTGCCGTCTTCCAAGACTTTGTTAATGAAATTTTTCGTGATCTCTTATATTCCTGTGTTGTTGTGTATCTGGACGATATTCTGATTTTTTCTGCCAACTTAGAGGAACACCGCCAGCATGTCCGCATGGTTCTTCAGAGACTTCGAGACAATCAACTTTATGCCAAAATGGAGAAATGTCTGTTTGAATGTCAATCTCTTCCTTTCCTAGGATACTTGGTTTCTGGCCAGGGACTACAAATGGACCCAGATAAACTCTCTGCCGTCTTAGATTGGCCACGCCCCTCCGGACTCCGTGCTATCCAACGTTTTTTGGGGTTCGCCAATTATTACAGACAATTTATTCCTCATTTTTCCACTATTGTGGCTCCTATCGTGGCTTTAACCAAGAAGAATGCCAATCCTAAGTCCTGGTCTCCTCAAGCGGAAGACGCATTTAAACGGCTCAAGTCTGCCTTTTCTTCTGCTCCCGTGCTCTCCAGACCTGACCCATCTAAACCCTTCCTATTGGAGGTTGATGCCTCCTCAGTGGGAGCTGGAGCGGTCCTTCTACAAAAAAATTCTTCCGGGCATGCTGTTACTTGTGGTTTTTTTTCTAGGACCTTCTCTCCGGCGGAGAGGAACTACTCCATCGGGGATCGAGAACTACTGGCCATTAAATTGGCACTTGAGGAATGGAGGCATCTGCTGGAGGGATCAAAATTTCCAGTTATCATTTACACCGACCACAAGAATCTCTCCTATCTCCAGTCTGCCCAACGGCTGAATCCTCGCCAGGCCAGGTGGTCTTTGTTCTTTGCCCGTTTTAACTTTGAAATTCATTTTCGCCCTGCCGACAAGAACATTAGGGCCGATGCTCTCTCTCGTTCCTCGGATGCTTCGGAAGTAGAGGTCTCTCCGCAACACATCATTCCTCCTGACTGTCTGATCTCCACTTCTCCAGCCTCCATCAGGCAAACTCCTCCAGGGAAGACCTTCGTTTCTCCACGCCAACGTCTCGGGATTCTCAAATGGGGTCACTCCTCCCACCTCGCTGGCCATGCGGGCATCAAAAAGTCTTTGCAACTCTTCTCTCGCTTTTATTGGTGGCCGACTCTGGAGACGGATGTTGTTGATTTTGTGCGGGCCTGTACTGTCTGTGCCCGGGATAAGACTCCTTGCCAGAAGCCTGCTGGTCTCCTTCATCCTCTGCCTGTCCCCGAACAGCCTTGGTCTCTGATTGGTATGGACTTTATTACAGACTTACCCCCATCCCGTGGCAACACTGTTGTTTGGGTGGTCGTTGATCGATTTTCCAAGATGGCACATTTTATTCCTCTTCCTGGTCTTCCTTCAGCGCCTCAGTTGGCAAAACAATTTTTTGTACACATTTTTCGTCTTCACGGTTTGCCCACGCAGATCGTCTCGGATAGAGGCGTCCAATTTGTGTCAAAATTCTGGAGGGCTCTCTGTAAACAACTCAAGATTAAATTAAACTTCTCTTCTGCTTATCATCCTCAATCCAATGGGCAAGTAGAAAGAATTAACCAGGTCCTGGGTGACTATTTACGGCATTTTGTTTCCTCCCGCCAGGATGACTGGGCAGATCTTCTACCATGGGCCGAATTCTCGTACAACTTCAGAGTCTCTGAATCTTCTTCTAAATCCCCATTTTTCGTGGTGTACGGCCGTCACCCTCTTCCCCCCCTCCCTACTCCCTTGCCCTCTGGTTTGCCCGCTGTGGATGAAGTGACTCATGATCTTTCCACCATATGGAAAGAGACCCAAAATTCTCTTTTACAGGCTTCATCTCGCATGAAAAAGTTTGCCGATAAGAAAAGAAGAGCTCCCCCCATTTTTTCTCCCGGAGACAAGGTATGGCTCTCCGCTAAATATGTCCGCTTCCGTGTCCCCAGCTACAAACTGGGACCACGCTATCTTGGTCCTTTCAAAATCTTGTGCCAAATTAATCCTGTCTTTTACAAACTTCTTCTTCCTCCTTCTCTTCGTATTCCTAATGCCTTTCATGTCTCTCTTCTTAAACCACTCATCATCAACCGTTTCTCTCCCAAACTTGTTTCTCCCACTCCTGTTTCCGATTCCTCTGACATCTTCTCCGTAAAGGAGATACTGGCCTCCAAGACGGTCAGAGGGAAAAAATTTTTTTTGGTCGATTGGGAGGGCTGTGGTCCTGAAGAGAGATCCTGGGAACCTGAGGACAACATCCTAGACAAAAGTCTGGTCCTCAGGTTCTCAGGCTCCAAGAAGAGGGGGAGACCCAAGGGGGGGGGGGTACTGTTACGCCGAGCGCTCCGGGTCCCCGCTCCTCCCCGGAGCGCTCGCCACATCCTCGCTACTGCAGCGCCCCGGTCAGATCCACTGACCGGGTGCGCTGCGATACCGCCTCCAGCCGGGATGCGATTCGCGATGCGGGTGGCGCCCGCTCGCGATGCGCACCCCGGCTCCCGTACCTGACTCGCTCTCCGTCGGTCCTGTCCCGGCACGCGCGGCCCCGCTCCCTAGGGCGCGCGCGCGCCGGGTCTCTGCGATTTAAAGGGCCACTGCGCCACTGATTGGCGCAGTTGTTCTAATTAGTGTGTTCACCTGTGCACTCCCTATGTATACCTCACTTCCCCTGCACTCCCTCGCCGTATCTTGTTGCCATTGTGCCAGTGAAAGCGTTCCCTTGTGTGTTCCTAGCCTGTGTTCCAGACCTCCTGCCGTTGCCCCTGACTACGATCCTTGCTGCCTGCCCCGACCTTCTGCTACGTCCGACCTTGCTCTTGTCTACTCCCTTGTACCGCGCCTATCTTCAGCAGTCAGAGAGGTTGAGCCGTTGCTAGTGGATACGACCTGGTTACTACCGCCGCTGCAAGACCATCCCGCTTTGCGGCGGGCTCTGGTGAATACCTGTAGTAACTTAGAACCGGTCCACTAGCACGGTCCACGCCAATCCCTCTCTGGCACAGAGGATCCACCTCCTGCCAGCCGAATCGTGACAATCTACGTCATATTACCTGTGGAATTTTCACAAGAATCCAATGAAACAGCTTGGAGTGATGACAATGAACCATAACTGATTAAATGAAACATTCACACTTTTATAGTCGGGGGGGCGCTGAGAGGCCGGACCGCGGAGGACCGCCAGCTCGATGCTCACCAGAATGGGTTATCATATGGTCTCCCTGCTGCCACATCGACGCTCTGCAGCAGTGATTCTAATAGCGATGCCTGTAATCTGCATGTCACACTGAAAAACAGCATTATTTCACTACCCCAGCACACTCCATATGCGTGTTAGAACAAAGCAAACTGTTCTACACCCCTATTGAGGCTGTCTGTAGGCCAGAAATAGCCATTTTTAATACAGATTCAAAGCAAATAAATTCGGAACGAAACAAATTGTTTCAAAAATTTCGGCGAATCGGCCTAATCGAATTTTTCAAAAGTCCGCTCATCTCTAGTTGTGACATGTATTTTTGTGAAAGGTAAGTGATGAGTTGTCACCCAGCTTTCACAGACTCCTTTAATGTTAAGTAAAATAGTTCCCTAATTAAGACTGATGGGGACCATTTATGCCACCTCTGGGCCCCGTATGTCCACTAGGGATGAGAGGCATTGCCCATATTCGAATTCGCGATATTTCGCAAATGTATAGATGAATATTCGTCCTATATCCGCGAATTTTGCGTATTCGTTATATTCACATATTCCCGTATTCGAGGAAGCAAACAGTGAGGGGGTGGGCAACTTTACTATTGGTTGCTAGGGATGTTGTTGATAACCTCTGACAAGTGTATTTGCATCATTCTAATTGGCCCACAAGTGAAAAGAAGGAATATGTGAATATGCGGTAAAAAGTGAATATTCACAATTTCGAATATAGAGCGAATATTCGCGAATTTGCAATATTCGCAGTAAAAATTCAAAATGCGAATATTCGCGCCCAACACAAATTATGATGGTGTTATTTGGACATTATGGGGGAGATTTATCAAAACTCTGTGCAGAGAAAGAGTTTACCAGTTGCCCATAGCAACCAATCAGATCGCTTCTTTCATTTTTGAAAAGGCTCCTGAAAATTGAAAGCAGCGATCTGATTGGTTGCCATGGGCAACTGGGCAACTTTTCCTCTGCGCAGGTTTTAATAAATCTCCCCCTATATGTTGGAATTATCTGGGCACTCTATGGTGGTATTATTTAGACACTGTGGGGGAGATTTATCAAAACCTGTGCAAAGGAAAAGTTGCCCAGTTGCCCATAGCAACCAATCAGATTGCTTCTTTCATTTTGCAGAGGCCTTGTTAAAAATGAAAGAAGCGAGCTGATTGGTTGCTATGGGCAACTGGACAACTTTTCCTTTTCACAGGTTGTGATAAATCTGGCATTATTTTTGCATTGTATGCTGCTATTGTTTAGAAATTAGGACATTGGTTATGTTATTTGGGTACTGTATGGCACTAGGCGACAGCACTATGGGAGCATAGTGTGGACCTGTTATTTCATACGGTATATAGGGTGTTCACCATTGAGTAGTAATATACTTGGTCATCTAACACAAAGGTAAAGGTGATTATGCGCTCTCACAGTGTACCCTGCCTGTGGCTCTAAAGCTGTTGCTAACTACAACTCCCATCATGCCATGGAACAAAGATTGGAGATCAGATCTATTACAACTTCCGCATCAGAGATTCTAAGGCAGTGTTTTTTTTCCCAACAGTGTTCCTCCGATTTTTCCAAAACTACAACTTCCAGCATGCCCGGACAGCCAAAGGCAGGCTGGGAGTTGTAGTTTTGCAACAGCTGGAGGTTTACAGCTTGGAGACCACTGATTTAGAAGATAACATTATCATAGGAAGTAAGGGCTCGTTCACACAGCCGCCTGCTCCCGTCAAAAATTGCCCGTTATGCAACCCCTTTTGCAAACGGGTTGTAAAGGGCTGTAAACGGATCCCATTGATCTCAATGGGATTGTGATAGCCTGGGGGATGTAGGGTATGGGGAGTGTAGCTGTGCAATAATTAAAGGGTGCTTGTTAACCCTTGCTATTCGTGATGCCAGGGTGAGGGTTCCTCAGTAATGCTTGTCCTACCGCCACCCTTCCCCAGAGCGATAGATAGATAATAAGAATAGATTGTCCACAACCGGAGAGTTTTCTGAAACAGTATTAACTTTTACTGAAGGTTTTCTGCAAGCTTCAACAACATAACAGTCTCTGAGCATAACAACGGCTTCCCTTGAACATTGAAGTCTATGGGAAAAGGGTTACAAACGGGTTACCCTTTAATGTACCCGTTTGTCCCTGTTAATTTCAATTCGTTTTTCACCTCTATTTTCTTCTGAGCATGCTCAGAAGAGGTGGCATGAACCAGGAATTAACGGATTAAAGGATTAACGGATTAAAACGGGTGCAAACGGATATAACATAGGAGTTTTTAACCGTTTTAAAAAAACGGGTTACTAGACCCGTTTGCAATCTGTTTGCGCCCGCTGGTAACCCGTTTTTTTTCATGTTCCGTTATTTTACTTGAACGGGTGAATATCGGGACGGGAACCAATGGATGTGTGAACTTAGCCTAAATGGTGTAGTGTTGTTATTATCATCTAGATCAGTGGTCTCCAAACTGTGGCCCTCCAGCAATTGCAAAACTACAACTCCCAGCATGCCCGGACAGCCTTCGGCTGTCCGGGCATGCTGGGAGTTGTAGTTTTGCAACACTACACCATTTACTTCCTGTGATACTGTTATCTTCTAAATCAGTGATCTCCAGCTGCTGTAAAACTACAACTCCCAGCATGCCCATTGGCTGTCTGGACATGCTGGAAATTTTTGTTTTCCACAGTTTTGTTTTCATACATTTTATTCTGTTTGAAGACAACAAAAAAAAGTCAGTTTTAAAGCACAATAAATCATTCTTGATCCTGGGACTCGGAAGCAGCTTTATAATAGACGCTTTGGAACAATAGGGTTTGTGTTACCAAATGCCAAAATGTTGCAATACGTTGGCAAGGTGAAACGGGGTGAGCTGTGCGCATCATGCCAATCTAATGAAGTGTGGCTTCCTACATGAATCAATACAGCTGGGAGGATGACTGCTGTTTACTTACCAAATTAAAAGGGATTGTTTGCACAGTGCGCAAGCTTTCCTGCCACACCGCATCAGCTCTGCTACATCCTGCTGCTCCGACCCACTGGTGCACGCAAACTAGTCACCTGCTCCATCATATCTAGATATCATTACCTACAGACGGAAAGATATAAAACCATAGATGATAGGCAGATATGAGATAAATAAATAAATAAATTATAGATATGAGATAGATAAATTATAGATATGAGATAGATAGATAGATAGATAGATAGATATGAGATAGATAGATAGATAGATAGATATGAGATAGATAGATAGATAGATAGATAGCTAGGAGATAAATACTTCCAGAAACAGGGCAGCACTTAAAGGGGTTCTCAGGTGCTTAGACATCTTATCCCCTATCCAAAGGATAGGGGATAAGATGCCTGATCGCGGGAGTCCCGCTGCTGGGGAACCCCTGGATCTTGCACGCGGCACCCCGTTTATAATCAGTCCCGGGGGCGGAGGCGTGACGTCACACGCTGCCGACCCTGTGGTCGTCGGTAATCAGACTCGGAGCGAACACGCTCCGGGTCTGATTACCGACGACCACAGGGTCGGCAGCATGTGACGTCACGCCTCCGCCCCCGTGTGACTTCAAGCTCCGCCCCTCAATGAAAGCCTACAGGAGGGGGCGTGATAGCTGGCATTGAGGGGCGGAGGCGTGACGTCACACGGGGGCAGGGGCGTGACGTGACACGCTGCCCACCCTGTGGTCGTCGGTAATCAGACCCGGAGCGAACACGCTCCGGGGACTGATTATAAACGGGGTGCCGCGTGCAAGATCCCGGGGGTCCCCAGCTGCGAAAGTCCCATGATCAGGCATCTTATCCCCTATCCTTTGGATAGGGGATAAGATGTCTAAGCACCGAAGAACCCCTTTAAAGGGGTACTCCACCCCTAGACATCTTATCCCCTATCCAAAGAATAGGATGTCACATCGCCACGGTTCCGCTGCTGGGGACCCCCGGGATTGCTACTGCGGCACCCCGCTATCATTACTGCACAGAGCGAGTTCGTTCTGTGCGTAATGACGGGCGATACAGGGGACGGAGCAGCGTGACGTCATGGCTCTGCCCCTCGTGACATCACAGCCCGCCCCCTTAATACAAGTCTATGGCAGGGGCGTGACGACTGCCATGCCCCCCCCCATAGACTCGTATTGAGGGGGGCGGGCCATGACATCACGAGGGGCGGGGCCATGACGTAACGATGCTCCGGCCCCTGTACTGCCTGTCATTATGTGCAGAGCGAACTCGCTCTGTGCAGTAATGATAGCGGGGTGCCGCAGTAGCAATCCCGGGGGTCCCCAGCAGCGGAACCGTGGCGATCTGACATCTTATCCCCTATCCTTTGGATAGGGGATAAGATGTCTAGGGGCGGAGTACCCCTTTAAGAGTAGTTGCTGGAGGGTGCCGGCTAAAGGTAGACTTGGTCACAGTCCCAAAGATATCCACATGGACAAAAATAGCAGCACTCCAAATTCACATGGAAAAATTGTAAGGCTTTATTCACCACACATCAGAGAGACATTTCAGCCGTCACACATGGCGTTTGAGACGGGCGAAACATCGCTCTGATGTGTGGTGAATAAAGCTTTACACTTTTTTCCATGTGGATTTGGAGTGCTGCTATTTTTCTCCACGTAGATAGATAGATATGAGATAGATACATAGATAGATATTCCCAAACAAATTCCAAAGGAACAGCACACCATGTGGATCTGGGGGGTGCCAGCGGCAGGGGAGCCCGGTCAAGGCAATTCACACATCCGAAGTAAACCGCGGCACTCAATGGATAAGGTGCAGAAAGCTGTGATTTATTCCATACTAATACAAAGCAAGCGACGTATCAGCTGCCATGCAGCCTTTATCAAGCATCATAGTAGTGACAAGCAAAGGTATATATAGGTGTACATGTGATTAAAATATTAAGAGTATGCAATCAAATCATTAAGGCATACAAGTAAAAAAGTGCAAAAACATAGTATGATACCGGGTAAATCTACCTCTGTAATGTGCACTGGACAGTGACAAGTGCAAAACCATAAAATCAATGCAGATCAAAGGCTGCTAGACATGATACAAGTTATAAAATACTTTAACAATCTTGATTGACCAACACGTGAATAACCTCAAAATAAATGGATGGGCGGGACATGATGGCTGCACTCACCCTCAACACCATAAAAGGAAAACGCCATAGTATGATAGATTTATCCCGAAGCGTGTGGCGTGTCGGTGGCCGGAGGCGCCAAGTCACATGATCACCTCCGCCATCGCACGTTGCCTCCGGTGGTGGCGTAGTCATAATAAACAACTTGCGTTGCTAGGAAGGGAGCCAAGCGTATAGTTGCTTCCGGAGTGCGGCTGGTCATGTGAGAATCACGTGATCCCGCCTCACTCCGTTCGCATCTACATAAACCTCCTGCACTGCGCAAGTCGCGCAGAGAAAGAAAACTACGTATATGGAAAGGGCAAAATCAGTAGTGGAGTCATCTCCCCTAGCAACCCCTGTTCATGAGTGGAAGTAGAGTAAGAATAAATAAAAAAATTAAATAAGAAATAAATAAAAATAACAAAGGATCAAAGTATGTGAATAAGTAAAGGAAAAAAAAGGAAATATATAAGGGAAAGTGAAATAATAAAAAATAAAAATAACAAAGGATCAAAGTATGTGGATAAGTAAAGTAAAAAAAGTAAAAAAAGGAAATATATAAGGGAAAGTGAAATAATAAAAAAATAAAAATAAAAGAATAATGATACAAAAAAATTATAAAATGAAAATAATAGATATGAAAAAAGAATAAGATTAATGAAAAATAGAATAAAATGAAAATAAATAAAAAATATAAAGAATAATTCTGTCATAGATAAATATCATTGGTGAAATGCACAGTACCTGGTTCCACACATCTAGGTCATTGCATATAGGCACATGTCTCCCTCTCACCTCTAGGTCTTCTCTTGACCCCGCACTGTGTCACTGCACATGTGCTGTCAGGGATTCCTCCGGTACCCACAGGCATATCATGTCCTGCGGGGCTCAGAGTGAGTTTCCCCATATGTGAGGTGGGTATTAAATCGATCTGAAATATAAAAGAAAAAGATATATTAATATTTGCAATTTTACTATAAATATATAATCACTACTAACTAGACTGGGGTATCCTAATGAGCATACTGGTTGCTAGGGGTTACACTGTATACATTTGTGGGGTAACAGTAAAGTCCACATTAAGTCCATTCGGACGAAGTGACCCAAGTTTGTAAATCCATCTTAATTCAGTCTTCTTCAATTTACTTATGCGATCCCCGTCTCTTTTGAGGGGGGGGGGGGGAATGGGATCTAGGAGGACAAATGTCAAATCCCACTCGGAGTTGCCCATCTCAGTGAAATGCTTCGATACAGGTAGATCCAAACGTTTCTTTCTAATTGTATACGTATGATGGTTAATCCCATGTGGTCTCGCCCACGTAGACGAGACCACATGGGCATATCTGTTATGATTCGGCTAGCTGGATGTGGATCCACTGTGTCAGCGAGGGATTGGCGTGGACCGTGTCGGTGGACCGGTTCTAGTGTTGCTACTGGTTTTCACCAGAGCCCGCCGCAAAGCGGGATGGTCTTGCTGCGGCGGTAGCAACCAGGTCGTAACCACCGGCAACGGCTCAACCTCGCTGACTGCTGAGAAGACGTGGGACAGAAGGACTAGACAGAGGCAAGGTCAGACGTAGCAGAAGGTGGGGGCAGGCGGCAAGGTTCGTAGACAATGTGGATAGCAGAAGATCTGGAACACAGGCTTTGGACAACACTAACGCTTTCTCTGGCACAACAAGATCCGGCAAGAAGTGCAGGGGAAGTGAGGTAATATACACAGGGAGCAGGTGGAAGCTAATTAGACTAATTGGGCCAGGCACCAATCACTGGTTCACTGGCCCTTTAAATCTTAGAGCGCTGGCGCGCGCGCGCCCTAAAGAGCGGAGCCGCGCGCGCCAGAACATGACAGCCGGGGACCGGGACGGGTAAGTGGCTTGGGATGCGATTCGCGAGCGGGCGCGTCCCGCTATGCGAATTGCATCCCCATCGCGAATGTCAGTGCAGCGCTCCCGGTCAGCGGTCTGACCGGGGCGCTGCAAAAGGGAGAACGCCGCGAGCGCTCCGGGGAGGAGCAGGGACCCGGAGCGCTCGGCGTAACAGTACCCCCCCCCCTTAGGTCTCCCCCTCTCTTTGTCTCCTTGTCCCTTTAACTGAGAAGAGAACATAGGGGGCGTCTCTTGAGTTTCCTTCCGGAACAAAAAACAGTCCTGGGTAGCTACATCAGCGGCCGGTAATCCGGAAGAAGTGGGAATGGGGAGGGGGGGCAGAGGGTGAAGCTTGTCACGGGGCAGAGGGTCACCAGGACAGGGGCTATGAGGAGGCACTGCACAGTCCTGATAGGCCTTGGGGAGACCAGGCACAGGAGGAGACACTGAGGCCCGACAGACAGGACTGGGAGCAGACGTGAGGCATTTCTTGCGGCAAGCAGGGCCCCAATTCTTGATCTCCCCGGTGGTCCAGTCAAGGGTGGGAGAATAATGCTGGAGCCATGGCAGACCGAGGAGGACTTCAGAGGTGCAGTTGGGAAGGACGAAAAATTCAATTTTCTCGTGATGCAGTCCAATGCTCATAAGCAAGGGCTCTGTGCGGTAACGCACAGTGCAGTCCAACTTCACTCCGTTGACCGGAGAAATGTAGAGCGGCTTGACGAGACGGGTCACCGGGATGCAGAACCTATACACCAAAGAGGCCAGAATAAAATTTCCAGAAGCACCAGAGTCCAAGCAGGCCACGGCTGAGAAGGAGGAGTTGGCAGAAGGAGAAATCCGCACGGGCACAGTGAGACGTGGAGAAGCAGACTTTGTACCAAGAGACGCCACACCCACGTGAGCTGGGTGCGTGCGTTTCCCAGACGTGGAGGACGAATAGGGCAATCCACCAAGAAATGTTCGGTACTGGCGCAGTACAGACATAAATTTTTATCCCTACGGCGAGTCCTCTCTTCATGGGTCAGGCGAGACCGATCCACTTGCATAGCCTCCTCGGCGGGAGGCACAGGGGTAGATTGCAAAGGATACTGTGAGAGAGGTGCCCAGAGATCAAGGTCTTTTTCCTGGCGGAGCTCCTGATGCCTTTCAGAAAAACGCATGTCAATGCGGGTGGCCAAATGGATAAGTTCTTGCAGTTGGCAGGAATCTATCGTGCGGCCAGCACATCCTTGATGCTACTGGATAGGCCTTTTTTTAAAGGTTGCGCAGAGAGCCTCGTTATTCCAAGATAATTCAGAGGCGAGAGTACGAAATTGGATGGCATACTCGCCTACTGAAGAATTACCCTGGACCAGGTTCAGCAGGGCAGTCTCGGCAGAAGAAGCTCGGGCTGGTTCCTCGAAGACACTACGGACTTCAGCGAAGAAGGACTGGACTGTGGCTGTGGCAGGATCATTGCGGTCCCAGAGCGGTGTGGCCCAAGTCAAGGCCTTTCCAGACAGAAGACTCACTACGAACGCCACCTTAGACCGTTCTGTAGGAAATTGGTCCGACAACATCTCCATATGTAGGGAACATTGAGACAAGAAGCCACGGCAGAGTCTAGAGTCCCCATCAAATTTGTCCGGCAGGGACAAGCGGAAGCTAGGAGCGGCCACTCGCTGCGGAGGAGGTGCAGGAGCTGGCGGAGGAGATGGTTGCTGCTGTAGCAGTGGCAGAAGTTGCTGTAACATGGTGGTCAACTGCGACAGCTGCTGTCCTTGTTGGGCAATTTGCTGCGATTGCTGGGCGACCACCGTGGATAGGTCAGCGAGACTTGGCAGCGGCACCTCAGCGGGATCCATGGCCGGATCTACTGTTATGATTCGGCTAGCTGGATGTGGATCCACTGTGTCAGCGAGGGATTGGCGTGGACCGTGTCGGTGGATCGGTTCTAGTGTTGCTACTGGTTTTCACCAGAGCCCGCCGCAAAGCGGGATGGTCTTGCTGCGGCGGTAGCAACCAGGTCGTATCCACCGGCAACGGCTCAACCTCGCTGACTGCTGAGAAGGCGTGGGACAGAAGGACTAGACAGAGGCAAGGT
Source organism: Hyla sarda (assembly GCF_029499605.1). Taxonomy (NCBI): domain Eukaryota; kingdom Metazoa; phylum Chordata; class Amphibia; order Anura; family Hylidae; genus Hyla; species Hyla sarda. The sequence goes on from NC_079193.1 coordinate 360,185,169, forward strand.
CAGACGTAGCAGAAGGTCGGGGCAGGCGGCAAGGTTCGTAGTCAATGTGGATAGCAGAAGATCTGGAACACAGGCTTTGGACAACACTAACGCTTTCTCTGGCACAAGGCAACAAAATCCGGCAAGGAAGTGCAGGGGAAGTGAGGTAATATACACAGGGAGCAGGTGGAAGCTAATTAGACTGATTGGGCCAGGCACCAATCACTGGTGCACTGGCCCTTTAAATCTTAGAGCGCTGGCGCTGCAAAAGGGAGAACGCCGAGAGCGCTCGGCGTAACAATATCAATGCATATACAACAAAAGTAGAGGTACAAGTTAGTTAATGTTTCAGTCTATATATTTTGCCCGTTTTCGGGTGAATAAACTGTCCCCCTTTCAACATCAGGGGACAGTTGATGCACTGGCAACACGGGAATGAGCCCTTGTTTTTAACTGACAAATATTTTTGTGATGATATCTGTCTGGACACGTCCGATTTGATTAGTCTGTCCGTGAGGTTGCGAGACCTCCGGTAGGACATTAGAGGTAAATTCACAAACTCAGGGATCGCTGGAAAACTCTCTCTTAACAATTTCCAATATTGTTGACGACTCCGGCCAGTTGGCCGCACTGTTCACCAAACGTGGACACGAGAGCTAATCTTGTTTGAGAATTTTTGACTCGTATATTAGTTTTTTGCGGTCCATTTTCATCACCTTCTGCTTGCTTTCCTCCAGGAGGTGTGGAGGATATCCACGTCGCCTGACGTTCGCAACCATCTTATTCAAGGCTGGTTCAACAGCTTCATCTCGCTCGATGATTCGTCTTGCGCTCATCATTTGACTAGTTGGCAATGAACGGACCATCGAGCGAAATTGAAGAAGACTGAATTAAGATGAATTTACCAACTTGGGTCATTTCGTCCGAATGGACTTAATGTGGACTTTACTGTTACCCCACAAATGTATACAGTGTAACCCCTAGCAACCAGTATGCTCATTAGGATACCCCCAGTCTAGTTAGTAGTGATTATATATTTATAGTAAAATTGCAAATATTAATATATCTTTTTCTTTTATATTTCAGATCGACAGGAGGATGATAGGCTGCAGTCACCTCTCAACATCAACTTCTACCATATTGAATTTATACTTGTTTTCTGTTTCCGTCTTTGAAAGGTGCAATAAACAATGTTAGTGGGACTCACACCCTGTAATAGCCCCTTCATGAGTGTTCTTATACGTTGATTCTTTCTGACTTTTATTTTTCATTTTTTCATTTTATTTTTATTTGGATTTAATTATTTTGCATTAAACTTTGATTATTATTAATCACTGTTTTCTGACTTATGGGGTCGGTTAGACACAGAACCTGTAATTGAATGTCTTGAGTGTATGTGGGGCACCCCCAGGTTTAATACCCACCTCACATATGGGGAAACTCACTCTGAGCCCCGCAGGACATGATATGCCTGTGGGTACCGGAGGAATCCCTGACAGCACATGTGCAGCGACACAGTGCGGGGGCAAGAGAAGACCTAGAGGTAAGAGGGAGACATGTGCCTATTAGTGTTGCTCGCGAATATTCGTAATGCGAATTTTATTCGTGAATATCGCATATTCGCGAATTCGTGCATATTCGCTAATATAGTGCTATATATTCGTAATTACTAATATTCGTATTTTTTTTTTTTTTCACAGTACACATAACAGTGATCATCCCTCTCTGCTTCCAGCTTGTGTGGTGTAAAGAAGGCTCTAATACTACTGTGTGAGACTGGTGTGCGAATTTCCGCACATAAATTTTCGCTTATGCAAATTTTCGCAAATACGAAAATAAAACGCGAATATTATGAATATGCGAATTTAGCGAATATATGACGTATATTCGTCCATATATTCGCGAAATATTGCGAATTCGAATATGGCCTATGCCGCTCAACACTAGTGCCTATATGCAATGACCTAGATGTGTGTGTTACGCCGAGCGCTCCGGGTCCCTGCTCCTCCCCGAAGCGCTCTCGGCGTTTCTCTCCCTGCAGCGCCCCGGTCAGACCCGCTGACCGGGAGCGCTGCACTAACATGGCCGGCGGGGATGCGATTCGCATAGCGGGTCGCGCCCGCCCGCGAATCGCACCCCAGGTCACTTACCTGTCCCGGTCCCCGGCTGTCATGCTCTGGCGCGCGCGGCTCCGCTCTCTAGGGCGCGCGCGCGCCAGCGCTCTGAGATTTAAAGGGCCAGTGCACCAATGATGGTGCCTGGCCCAATCACCCTGATTAGCTGCACCTGTTCCTTGCCCTACTTATGCTCACTTCCCCTGCACTCCCTTGCCGGATCTTGTTGCCTTGTGCCTTGTGAAAGCTTTACTGTGTTACCAATACTGTGTTCCAGACCTCCTGCTATCCCACCTTGACTACCAACCTTGCCGCCTGTCCCGACCTTCTGCTACGTCTGACCTTGCTCTTGTCTACTCCCTTGTACCGCGCCTATCTCAGCAGTCAGAGAGGTTGAGCCGTTGCCGGTGGATACGACCTGGTTGCTACCGCCGCTGCAAGACCATCCCGCTTTGCGGCGGGCTCTGGTGAATACCAGTAGCAACTTAGAACCGATCCACCGACACGGTCCACGCCAATCCCTCTCTGGCACAGAGTATCCACCTCCAGCCAGCCGAATCGTGACAGTAGATCCGGCCATGGATCCCGCTGAGGTTCCCCTGCCAGCTGTCTCTGACCTCACCACGGTGGTCGCCCAGCAATCCCGACAGATCGCCCATCTAAGTCACCAGCTGTCGGAAGTGTCCACCATGGTACAGCAACTTCAGTCGCAGCTACAGCATCTGCAACAGCAGCTACCATCTCCTCCACCAGCTCCTGCACCTCCTCCGCAGCGAGTGGCCGCTCCTAACCTCCGCTTGTCCCTGCCGGACAAATTTGATGGGGACTCTAGACTCTGCCGTGGTTTTCTGTCACAATGTTCCCTTCATTTGGAGATGTTGTCGGACCAATTTCCTACAGAACGGTCGAAGGTGGCTTTCGTGGTCAGTCTCCTGTCTGGGAAGGCTTTGTCTTGGGCCACACCGCTCTGGGACTGCGATGACCCTGTCACCGCCTCTGTACACTCCTTCTTCTCTGAGGTTCGCAGTGTCTTCGAGGAACCAGCCCGAGCTTCTTCTGCCGAGACTGCCCTGCTGAACCTGGTCCAGGGTAATTCTTCAGTAGGCGAGTACGCCATCCGATTTCATACTCTCGCTTCCGAATTATCTTGGAACAACGAGGCTCTCTGCGCGACCTTTAAAAAAGGCCTATCCAGTAACATCAAAGATGTGCTGGCCGCACGAGAGATTCCTGCCAACCTGCATGAACTTATCCATTTGGCCACCCGCATTGACATGCGTTTTTCGGAAAGACACCAGGAACTCCGCCAGGAAAAAGACCTTAATCCCTGGGCACCTCTCTCTCGGTATCCCTTGCAATCTACCCCTGTGCCTCCCGCCGAGGAGCCTATGCAAGTAGATCGGTCTCGCCTGACTATTGAAGAGAGGTCTCGCCGTAGGGATAAAAATCTATGTCTGTACTGCGCTAGTACTGAACATTTCTTGGTGAATTGCCCTATTCGTCCTCCACATCTGGAAAATGCACGCACGCAACCTGCTCATGTGGGCCTGGCGTCTCTGGGTACGGAGTCTGCTTCTCCATGTCTCTCTGTGCCCGTACGGATTTCTCCTTCTGCCAACTCCTCCTTCTCTGCTGTGGCCGTCTTGGACTCTGGTTCTTCTGGAAATTTTATTCTGGCCTCTTTGCTTGATACGTACTGCATCCCGGTGACCCGTCTCATCAAGCCGCTCTATATTTCTTCGGTCAACGGAGTCAAGCTGCACTACACTGTGCGTTATCGCACAGTGCCCCTGCTTATGAACATTGGACCACATCTCGAGGAAATTGAATTTTTGGTTTTGCCCGGCTGTACCTCTGAAATCCTCCTCGGTCTGCCATGGCTCCAGCACCATTCTCCCACCCTTGACTGGACCACCGGGGAGATCAAGAATTGGGGTCCTGCTTGCCGCAAAGAGTGCCTCACGTCTGCTCCCAGCCCCGTCTGTCGGTCCTCAGTGTCTCCTCCTGTGCCTGGTCTCCCCAAGGCCTGTCAGGACTGTGCCGTGCCCCCTCATAGTCCCCGTCCTGGTGACACTCTACCCCGTGCCAAGCCTCACCCTCTGCCCCCCCTCCCCATTCCCACTCCTTCTGACCGGTCTGCCATTCTTGTTAAAACCCAGGACTTCACTGTCCCCCAGAAGGAGACTCTACAATCACTCCCGATGTCCTCGTCCTCTGTGGAGCAACATCCCGACAAAAAGAGGGGGAGACCTAAGGGGGGGGGGGTACTGTTACGCCGAGCGCTCCGGGTCCCTGCTCCTCCCCGAAGCGCTCGCGGCGTTTCTCTCCCTGCAGCGCCCCGGTCAGACCCGCTGACCGGGAGCGCTGCACTAACATGGCCGGCGGGGATGCGATTCGCATAGCGGGTCGCGCCCGCCCGCGAATCGCACCCCAGGTCACTTACCTGTCCCGGTCCCCGGCTGTCATGCTCTGGCGCGCGCGGCTCCGCTCTCTAGGGCGCGCGCGCGCCAGCGCTCTGAGATTTAAAGGGCCAGTGCACCAATGATGGTGCCTGGCCCAATCACCCTGATTAGCTGCACCTGTTCCTTGCCCTACTTATGCTCACTTCCCCTGCACTCCCTTGCCGGATCTTGTTGCCTTGTGCCTTGTGAAAGCTTTACTGTGTTACCAATACTGTGTTCCAGACCTCCTGCTATCCCACCTTGACTACGAACCTTGCCGCCTGTCCCGACCTTCTGCTACGTCTGACCTTGCTCTTGTCTACTCCCTTGTACCGCGCCTATCTCAGCAGTCAGAGAGGTTGAGCCGTTGCCGGTGGATACAACCTGGTTGCTACCGCCGCTGCAAGACCATCCCGCTTTGCGGCGGGCTCTGGTGAATACCAGTAGCAACTTAGAACCGATTCACCGGCACGGTCCACGCCAATCCCTCTCTGGCACAGAGGATCCACCTCCAGCCAGCCGAATCGTGACAGTGTGGAACCAGGTACTGTGCATTTCACCAATGATATTTATCCATGACAGAATTATTCTTTATATTTTTTATTTATTTTCATTTTATTCTATTTTTCATTAATCTTATTCTTTTTTCATATCTATTATTTTCATTTTATAATTTTTTTGTATCATTATTCTTTTATTTTTTATTATTTCACTTTCCCTTATATATTTCCTTTTTTTTACTTTTTTTACTTTACTTAGCCACATACTTTGATCCTTTGTTATTTTTATTTATTTCTTATTTTTTATTTATTCTTACTCTATTTCCACTCATGAACAGGGGTTGCTAGGGGAGATGACTCCACTACTGATTTTGCCCTTTCCATATATGTAGTTTCCTTTCTCTGCGCAAATTGCGCAGTGAAGGAGGTTTACATAGATGCGAACGGAGTGAGGCGGGATCACGTGATTCTCACATGACCAGCCGCGCTCCGGAAGCAACTATACGCTTGGCTCCCTTCCTAGCAACGCAAGTTGTTTATTATGACTACGCCACCACCGGGCGATGTGCGATGGCGGAGGTGATCATGTGACTTGGCGTCTCCGGCCACCGACACGCCACACGCTTCGGGATAAATCTATCATACTATGGCGTTTTCCTTTTATGGTGTTGAGGGTGAGTGCAGCCATCATGTCCCGCCCATCCATTTATTTTGAGTTTATTCATGTGTTGGTCAATCAAGATTGTTAAAGTATTTTATAACTTGTATCATGTCTAGCAGCCTTTGATCTGCATTGATTTTATGGTTTTGCACTTGTCACTGTCCAGTGCACATTACAGAGGTAGATTTACCCGGTATAATACTATGTTTTTGCACTTTTTTACTTGTATGCCTTAATGATTTGATTGCATACTCTTAATATATATATTTTTTTATATATATAACTGTTTATTTTTATATTTTATAAACAATTTTTCATTTTAACAGTAAGGAAATCAAAAAAGAAAAAACAGACATTGAAAACAAATAAAAAGAAAAAAATATATCGGTATTATCTGAATCCGAACCAATAAGTTGTTAGTCCTCTAATTGTATAATTCACTCAGATATGTCTTGTAATCATGATTCTTGATAAAGGCTGCATGGCAGCTGAAACGTCGCTTGCTTTGTATTAGTATGGAATAAATCACAGCTTTCTGCACCTTATCCATTGAGTGCCGCGGTATACTTCGGATACATAGATAGATAGATATGAGATAGATAGATAGATATGAGATAGATAGATAGATAGATAGATATGAGATAGATAGATATGAGATTGATAGATAGATATGAGATAGATAGATGTGAGATAGATAGATATTAGATAGATAGATATTAGATAGATAGATATGAGATAGATAGATGAGAGATAGATAGATATGAGATAGATAGATAGATAGATAGATAGATATGAGATAAATAGATAGATATGAGATAGATAGATATGAGATAGATATGAGATAGATAGATAGATAGATAGATATGAGATAGATAGATAGATAGATAGATAGATAGATATGAGATAGATAGATGAGAGATAGATAGATAGATAGATATGAGATAGATAGAGAGATATGAGATAGATATGAGATAGATATGAGATAGATAGAAATGAGATAGATATGAGATAGATAGATATGAGATAGATAGATAGATATGAGATAGATATGAGATAGATAGATATTAGATAGATAGATATGAGATAGATAGATAGATATGAGATAGATATGAGATAGATAGATATTAGATAGATAGATATGAGAGATAGATAGATATGAGATAGATAGATATTAGATAGATAGATATGAGATAGATAGATAGATAGATAGATAGATAGATATGAGATAGATAGATGGATAGATATGAGATAGATAGATATGAGATAGATAGATATGAGATAGATAGATAGTAACATGGTAACAGTTTATAAGGTTGAAAAAAGACCAGAGTCCATCAAGTTCAAGCTATAACCCTAATAAGTCCCTATTGAGTTGAGTTAGATAGATACTAATTCACCGTTTTTCTAAATAAATTCCGGGGTCCAGCATTTATCATTGTTGCTTTGGTAAGCGAGCTCCGCAGTCTTATTTTTTCACAGGGGGTTGACAAATTTGGCTCACATAAGTAAAAACCAATAAATGACTGAAGAACACCACTCTGTAACACCCCCTCCTCTCCTCTGGGGCTTTTCTGCTTCTAAAGTCGCAGTTGACAGATGTCATGCCCCCCCCCCCCCCCCATAGACAATCATTGAGGGGGCAAGGCGTGACATCACGAGGGGGTGAGGCCGTGACATCATGAGCCCCCCCTGCCGACATTTTGTTCCGAACGCTGAGCAGCGGAGTATCCTTTTAAGTAAATAGGACTGAGCTGCAGTACCAGGCATAGCCACTACAAAAACTAGAGCGCTGTGTCAGGTAAATAATGTGGGATTATACGACTGCCTCACTAATCAGTCCACATATACAGGACATGACACAGGATACAGGATACAGCTCTCCTGCAATGAGGAGGAATGTTGCATCACACAAGGATCAGGGATAAGCAGTCAGCTGGCACATGACTAGGTGCCAACAAAAACTTTCCTTAAAGAACTAACCCCCTTTCGGCAAACAGAGTTCGCATACAATTCTTACAGGGTTGGTGTGACAGTCAAAGGGAATTGATCTGGTTTCCATACTGTAACTCCTATAGAGGAGAGGGACAAACACATGCGGCTGCTGTAAGTGATCAGGTGGGCACTAGTGATGAGCGGCATTGCCCATCTTCGAATTCGCGATATTTCGCGAATATATAGACGAATATTCGTCCTATAGTCATGAATTTCGCATATTCGTTATATTCGCATATGCGAATACAGGGGTCCCTCAACATACGATGGTAATCCGTTCCAAATGGACCATCGTTTGTTGAAACCATCGTATGTTGAGGGATCCGTGCAATGTAAAGTATAGGACAGTGGTCTACAACCTGCGGACCTCCAGATGTTGCAAAACTACAACACCCAGCATGCCCGGACAGCCAACGGCTGTCCGGGCATGCTGGGAGTTGTAGTTTTGCAACATCTGGAGGTCCGCAAGTTGAAGACCACTGGTATTGGAGGTTATACTCACGTGTCCCCACCGCTCCGGACCAGTCACCGCTGCCCTGGATGTCGCCGTCCATCGCTGTCGCAGCGTCCCCGGGGTGTTCCCGACGCTCCGGCAAGGCCTCTGCTTCCCCGGCATCCTCGCTCTCCGTCGCCGCCATCACGTCGCTACGCACGCCGCTCCTATTGGATGACGGGACGGCGTGAGCAGCGACGTGATGACGACGATGGAGAGCGCCAACGATGCAGGGGATCCCGAAGAGGACGCGCCGGAGCCCCGAGGACAGGTAAGTGATAGTCAGCGGACCACACGGGGCACCGTAAACGGCTATCCGGTGGCAGCTGAAGCAGTCTGCGCTGCCGGATAGCCGTTTATGCGATGGCCCCGACATACAAAAGCATCGTATGTTGATGATGCCTTCAACATGCGATGAGAGGCCATCACATGTTGAAATGATCGTATGTCGGGGCCATCGAAGGTTAGGGGTCACTGTATTCGCTTAATCGCGTATTTGAGGCAGAAAACAGTGAGGGGGGGGGGGGGGGGGGGGTGGGCAACTTTACTATTGGTTGCTAGGGATGTTGTTGATAACCTCTGACAAGGGTATTGGCCCACAAGTGAAAAGAAGGAATATGCGCATATGCTGGAAAAAGCGAATATTCGCAATTTAGAATATATAGCGAATATATTCTCAATATTCGAGAATTCGCGTTAAAAATTCGAAATGCGAATATTGGCGCTCAACACTACACGGTAAACGTCTTCTTGTCCCTCCTGGAGATTTATGGTGTGTTGTTATTTTTAAGCTCTCTTTCAGAACTAACAATGTTGGTGTATGATTCATCTCACTCTTTAACCTTATGTTCTCGTTGTCAAAGTAAATAAGTTCACCACCATTCAGTGTCTATTTTGGAAATCGAGAGTCACGTCTGAAATTACGTTTCATCTCTTTACCATGGTGTCAATTAGAGCTGAGCAAACTTTAGAAAAGAGGCCGATTTGTCGCAAACTTTTCGCTATCAACCGGCAATTAAATGGTTAAATTGCGATGCTATGCAGTACAACTTAAAGGGGTATTCCAGGCAAAAACTTTTTTTTATATATCAACTGCCTCTGTAAAGTTAAACAGATTTGTAATTTACTTCTATTAAAAAATCTTAATCCTTCCAATAGTTATTAGCTTCTGAAGTTGAGTTGCTGTTTTCTGTCTAACTGCTTTCTGATGACTCACGTCCCGGGAGCTGTCCAGCTCCTATGGGGATATTTTCCCATCATGCACAGCTCCCGGGACGTGACATCATCATTGAGCAGTTAGACAGAAAACTTCAGAAGCTAATAACTATTGGAAGGATTAAGATTTTTTAATAGAAGTAATTTACAAATCTGTTTAACTTTCCGGAGCCAGTTGATATATAAAAAAAAGTTTTTGCCTGGAATACCCCTTTAAGCTATATTACCTGGATTGCACCGAGTCTCACTCCTAAGACCCGCTGCTATCCTTAATAACAAGCCGGGGAAGCAGGTGCCATTGCACTCAGCCATGCCGCCCGCTTTCCCTGATTGTCATTAACCCCTTAAGGACGCAGGACGTACTCAAACGGCCCCTTTTCCGAGTCCTTAAGGACTCAGGACGTTTGAGTACGTCCTGTCAAATCCTGGCCCCCCGCCGCTAGCTGGAGGGGAGCCGGTGCCCGATGCCTGCTGAAATCGTTCAGCAGGCATCGGGGCATATCGCCCAGGGGGGTCATTATGCCCCCCCATGTAGCGATGGACGCAGATCGCTGGACAATTCAGTCCAGCGATCTGCGGCAGATTCCGGGTCAATCAGGTCTCCAGTGACCCGGTGACCCGGAATTACAGCCTGTTCGGGGCCGTCTCCGACGGCCCCGAACAGCCAGAGCCAGCAGGGGTGAGGTGGCACTGGTGCCACCTCACGATCGCCCTGATTCGTCGGCCGGATTACCGGCCGACCAATCAGGGCGCCTGCTGCGGGTGTCACTCCCGCAACCCGCTACGCCCCTCTTCCGGAGGACGTGAGCGGGTGCGGGACGTGCACCCCGGGTGCTGGGGACCCCGATCCCCGGCGTCAATGTTGGGATCGGGGCCCCAGGAGCGACGGCCGCGGCGGCGACGACGAGGGACTGACCTGTGCGGCGAGGATCGTTGGAGGTGAGTGACAGCCTCCTGCTGTTGCTTAGCAACAGCTCCCAGCATGCAAAAAGGGCATGCTGGGAGCTGTAGTTATGCAACAGCAGGAGGCTGACCACCACAACTCCCAGTATGCCCTTATGGGCATGCTGGGACTTGTAGTTTTGCAACAGCTGGAAGCACATTTTTTCTATGGAAAAGTGTACCTTCAGCTGTGTAACTACAACTCCCAGCTTGCACAAACAGCTAAAGTGCATGCTGGGAGTTGTAGTAGTGCATCTGCTGGTTGCATAACTACAACTCCCAGCATGCCCGTTGGCTGTTGGTGACTGCTGGGAGTTGTAGTTTTGCAACAGCTGAAGGCACACTGAGTTATGTAGCAAACCAGTGTGTCTCCAGCTGTTGCATAACTACAGTCCCCAGCATCCCCAGCCAATGTAGTGTGCCTCCAGCTGTTGCATAACTACAAGACCCAGCATGCCCTTCCGCTGTCCGTACATGCTGGGGGTTGTAGCTTTTGCAACAGCTGAAGGCACACTGGTTGCAAAACACTGAGTTTGTTACCAAACTCGGTGTTTCACAACCAGTGTGCCTCCAGCTGTTGCAAAACTACAACTCCCAGCATGCACTGATAGACCGTACATGCTGGGAGTTGTAGTTTTGCAACAGCTGGATGTTTCTTTCCCCCCCCCCCCCCCCCAATGTGAACGTACAGGGTACACTCACATGGGCGGAGGATTACAGCAAGTATCCGGTTGCAAGTTTGAGCTGCGGCAGAATTTTCTGTCGCAGCTCAAACTGCCAGCGAGAAACTACTGTGAACCCCCCGCCCGTGCGATTGTACCCTAAAAACACTACACTACCACAAAATAAAATAAAAAGTAAAAAACACTACATATACACATACCCCTATACAACCCCCCTCCCCTCCCCAATAAAAATGAAAAACGTCTGGCACGCCACTGTTTCCAAAACGGAGCCTCCAACGGTTGCAAAACTACAACTCCCAGCATGCACTGATAGACCGTACATGCTGGGAGTTGTAGTTTTGCAACAGCTGGATGTCCCCCCCCCCCAATGTGAACGTACAGGGTACACTTACATGAGCGGAGGATTACAGTAAGTATCCGGCTGCAAGTTTGAGCTGCGGCAAATTTTATGCCGCAGCTCAAACTGCCAGCGTGAAACTACTGTGAACCCCCCGCCCGTGTGACTGTACCCTAAAAACACTACACTAACACACAATAAAATAAAAAGTAAAAAACACTACATATACACATACCTCTACACAGCCCCCCTCCCCAATAAAAATGAAAAACGTCTGGTACGCCACTGTTTCCAAAACGGAGCCTCCAGCTGTTGCAAAACAATTACTCCCAGTATTGCCAGATAGCCACTGACTGTCTAGGCATGCTGGGAGTTTTACAACAGCTGGAGGCACCCTGTTTGGGAATCACTGGCGTAGAATACCCCTATGTCCACCCCTATGCAAGTCCCTAATTTAGGCCTCAAATGCGCATATCGCTCTCACTTTGGAGCCCTGTTGTATTTCAAGGCAACAGTTTAAGGCCACATATGGGGTATCGCCGTACTCGGGAGAAATTGTGTTACAAATTTTGGGGGGTATTTTCTGCTTTTACCCTTTTTAAAAATGTAAAATTTTTGGGTAAAAGGCATTTTAGGTAAAAAAAACATTTTTTTTTACATATGCAAAAGTCGTGAAACACCTGTAGGGTATTAAGGTTCACTTAACCCCTTGTTACGTTCCCCGAGGGGTCTAGTTTCCAAAATGGTATGCCATGTGTTTTTTTTTTTTGCTGTTCTGGCACCATAGGGGCTTCCTAAATGCGGCATGCCACCAGAGCAAAATTTGCTTTCAAAAAGCCAAATGTGACTCCTTCTCTTCTGAGACCTGTAGTGCGCCAGCAGAGCACTTTTCACCCCCATATGGGGCGTTTTCTGAATCGGGAGAAATTGGGCTTCAAATTTTGGGGGGTATTTTCTGCTTTAACCCTTTGTAAAAATGTAAATTTTTTGGGAAACCAAGCATTTTAGGTAAATTTTTTTTTTTTTTTACATATGCAAAAGTTGTGAAACCCCTGTGGGGTATTAAGGTTCACTTTACCCCTTGTTACGTTCCCCAAGGGGTCTAGTTTCCAAAATAGTATGCCATGTGGTATTTTTTGCTGTCCTGGTACCATAGGGGCTTACTAAATGTGGCATGCCCCCAGAGCAAAATTTCCTTCAAAAAAGCCAAATGTGACTCCTTCTCTTCTGAGACCTGTAGTGCACCAGCAGAGCACTTTTCACCCACATATGGGGTGTTTTCTGAATCGGGAGAAATTGAGTTTCAAATTTTGGGGGGTATTTTCTGCTATTACCCTTTTAAAAAATGTAAAACTTTTGGGAAACCAAGCATTTTAGCGAAAATGTTCTGGCACCATAGGGGCTTCTTTTTTTTTTTTTAGATATGCAAAAGTCGTGAATCACCTGTGGGGTATTAAGGTTTACTTTACCCCTTGTTATGTTCCCCGAGGGGTCTAGTTTCCAAAATGGTATGCCATGTGGTTCTTTTTGCTGTTCTGGCACCATAAAAGGCTTCCTAAATGGGACATGCCCCCCAAAAACCATTTGTCGCTCCTTCCCTTCTGAGCCCTCTACTGCGCCCGCCGAACAATTAACATAGACATATAAGGTATGTCCTTACTCGAGAAAAATTGGGTTTCAAATACAAGTAAAAATTTTCTCCTTTTTACCCCTTGCAAAAATTCAAAAATTGGGTCTACAAAAACATGCGAGTGAAAAAAAATGAAGATTGTGAATTTTTTCCTTCACTTTGCTGCTATTCCTGTGAAACACCTAAAGGGTTAAAACGCTGACTGAATGTCATTTTGAATACTTTGGGGGGTGCAGTTTTTATAATGGGGTCTTTTATGGGGTATTTCTAATATGAAGACCCTTCAAATCCACTTCAAACCTGAACTGGTCCCTGAAAAAAAGCGAGTTTCAAAATTTTGTGAAAAATTGGAAAATTGCTGCTGAACTTTGAAGCCCTCTGGTGTCTTCCAAAAGTAAAAACACGTCAATTTTATGATGCAAACATAAAGTAGACATATTGTATATGTGAATAAAAAAAAATTATTTTGAATATCCATTTTCCTTACAAGCAGAGAGCTTCAAAGTTAGAAAAATGCAAAATTTTAAAATTTTTCATCAAATTTTGGGATTTTTCACCAAGAAAGGATGCAAGTTACCACAAAATTTTACAACTATGTTAAAGTAGAATATGTCACGAAAAAACAATCTCGGAATCAGATTGATAACTAAAAGCATTCCAGAGTTATTAATGTTTAAAGTGACAGTGGTCAGAATTGCAAAAAATGGCCCTTAGGTCCTTAAGGTGAAAAAGAGCTCAGTCCTTAAGGGGTTAAAGGAGATATCCAAAAGGCCCCTGCGATCTCCTGTACAGGGCTCCGACAGCCCGCGGGAAGGGGGCGTGTTGACCAGCGCACAAGCGGTGGCTGACACGCCCCCTCAATACAACTCTATGGCAGAGCCGGAGCTCTGCCTTTCGGCAATCTCCAGCTCTGCCATAGAGTTGTATTGAGGGGGCGTGTCAGCTGCTGCTTCGTGCAGTGGTCAACACGTGCTATCTGGCCAGCGAGCCGGGGCCCCGTACAGAGAGATCGCGGGGGGCCCCAGCGGTTGGACCCCCCGCGATCTGAAATTTAATAATACGTTTAGTTTTTCACCACTGGACTACCTCTTTAAGGATCGCAGCGAGTCTCAGGAGTGAGATCCACTGCGATCAACAACTTTTGACATGTCTGACTGACATGTCGAAATACTGTAGCCTTAAAGGGGTATTCCAGGAAAAAACTTTTTTATATATATATCAACTGGCTCCAGAAAGTTAAACAGATTTGTAAATTACTTCTATTAAAAAATCTTAATCCTTTCAGTACTTATGAGCTTCTGAAGTTAAGGTTGTTCTTTTCTGTCTAAATCCTCTCTGATGACACCTGTCTCGGGAAATGCCCAGTTTAGAAGAGGTTTGCTATGGGGATTTGGTTCTAAACTGGGTGTTTCCCAAGACAGGTGTCATCAGAGAGGATTTAGACAGAAAAGAACAACCATAACTTCAGAATCTCATAAGTACTAAAAGGATTAAGATTTTTTAATAGAAGTAATTTACAGATCTGTTTAACTTTCTGAAGCCAGTTGATATACTATTTTATACTATTCTGGAGTATCTAAATTGAAATAATCTTCTAACAGAGCGCATACATGGGTAGATTTATGTGGATAGAAAGTTGATCCAGGGATTTATTCTGATAAGTGCAATTGAATGTAATCCAGCTTGTTCCACCGATACACCCTCGGCACGGATCCGCACCCAGCCTGGTGCACGCAAATCCAATCAAGAGAAACAATCCAGCGTGGGTAAGTAGAAAATCCAGACTTTATTAACTCACGGTAAAATCGGTACAAGCAACCAGCAGAGCAGACGCGTTTCAGGCGCATGCGTCCTTCGTCATCACTGACAAAGGGCGCATGCGCCTGAAATGCGTCTGATCTGCTGGTTGCTTGTACCGATTTTAACATGAGTTAATAAAGTCTGGATTTTCTACTTACCCACGCTGGATTGTTTCTCTTGATTGGATTTATTCTGATGCCATGTTGGAGTTGGGAAGGAATTTTTCCTCTCTCATGGGGCAATTGTCATAAGCCTCATGGGGGATACTGAATCAACACAGTAGGGTTTTGGGTTAAATGGTCACTGTCAGATACAAAAACCTTTGATATGCTGTAAAGCATGTATAACCAATAGGTTTTGCAATTGCTTTCATTAGAAAATTTTCAGTATTTCATACAGAAAAAGCCAAACAACTGCCCCCCTGCCTGCTTGGACACATACTAGTCCTGCTGTGTCCAGGCGTCATCACCTATGTCATGGACACACTTCCTTGATTGACAGCTGTGAGCGCAGGGCTCAGAGCTGGAGGAAAACTCCTCCCACTGTCAGCTTGTGTCCCGCTACTGTCAGTGAGGACAAGCTGGGAGTTGTAGTTTTGCTAATGCTAGGGGAGATGTGAGCAGACAGCATACTGAGGGAGGGGGCGGAGACCTGTACAGTGAGGCCACGCCCCCTCCCTTTGAGAGGAACTCAGACTAGTGAGCTAAATTAAAAGTGTAATAAAATAAATAAAGGTGCTAGACACATAAAAATCAGATGTACATGATCAGGATTAGGTACTGAGTGATATATTTAAAAAAAAAAATGTTGTTGGATCTGACGGGTACGCTTTAAGCTTGATGGACTCTTGTCTTTTTTCAACCTTGCTCAGATAGTCATTCAGGAGATCAAGGACTTATGCACTAAAGATGCGTGGCTGTTCTGGCGCTCATGGAGAGGAGAAGTCCAGTACCAGGTTGGTGTAATGGTGTTGTCTCAATTTTATTGGGTAAGGACAGCCCTCACAGCAATGTGGTCCTCACAAGTGTCTTAGTGTTATCTTTTTGGGGTTAGACAAATGTTGGTGTCATGCAGATCCTGAAAAAGACCCAATTTATTCAAACTTTGCAAAAACCTTATAATAGCGATACTTTCCAAATTGTGTCCTCAAACGACCCTCCATAATTCGGCGGTATTTAGTCTAGTTTCTAAGGTTCGGTAATCATGTAGCTCTATCATCTGCAACAATCTAAGGCATCAACGTAATACGATATAGACGCGGAGGAGTGGGGGGTCCTGCCAATCTGCGAAATTCCCTGAGTAAGTAAAAATATAAGATGAGAGCATCATATGAATATCACATCATAGATTTTTGAGGCTTGGGCTGCCCTGACTCATCTCGGGGCGGATTAGACGGGTCATGTCAGGATAACCGGACGATGTAAAAGGAATATACAGTATGGAGTACACAATGACTGCTGCCCAGATCAAAGAACGGAGCCCCATGATTCATCAGCCCCGAGTTGGTTTATGTTCTCATGGACACTTTTTGAGGTCAGCAGAATGAAAAGAAATGACTTAGAGACAACAATGGAAGACAGATTCTAATCTCACTGTATATGAATAACGTTCTCTGATGTAAAGGACATGTTCATCCTACAAACTATTATTTTTAATTCATTGATGAGTTTTCTTGGCAAAATATAAACACATATATATCATGTTTATGATATATATATATATAGGGTATAACCAGGGTTGGCATTCCAATTTTCAGATACAGGCTGGGCTGGACTGGCCTACCAGGATACCGGGAAATTTCCCGGTGGGCCGACGGCCCTGGGTCCACTTTGAGACGTGGCTGCATTTTTTCCCCCTTCCAACAGCCGCCATCAGGGCCAGACTGGCCTACCGGGATACCGGGAAAATTCCCGATGGCCGCCCACCCTGTGGACTGACAGTGTCTGGAGGACAGGCTGCCTGAGTACCGACAAGTCACTGTGTCAGCCTGTCAGGAGTGTCAGGACCTGTGTGCACGGCAGCTGCAGCATCACACACAGGTCCTGACACTCCTGACAGGCTGACACAGTGAGTGGAGGTCTGGACGCTACAGAGTCTGTACTTGGAGCTGTACAGACAGGACACTCACCTCGGCCTCTACTCTCTGCCTTCTCACTGCTCCTGGCCCCTCCTCTCCTCAGCACACAGTGAATAGAGCTGCTCGGGGGAAGATCCGCAGCCCCGGGTGAGAAGAAAGGGGAACCTAATGTGTGAGGGAGGGGGGTGGGAATGCTGTTATGGGGGGGTGGGGGGGTGGGGGGGGGAGGAAGTGACTGGTAAGGGGGAGACCTATTATGGGAGGGGGGATGGGTTGCTGGAGAGGGGGGTCATGTGCTGGTGGAGAGGGGGGACCTGTTATGTGGAGACTGGAGAGGGGGGTCCTGTGATGTGGGGAGGGGTGGGGGGTGCTGGTGGAGAGGGGGGATCTGTGATGTGGAGGCTGGAAAGGGGGGTCCTGTGAAGTGGGGGGGGGGGTGCTGGTGGAGAGGGGGGACCTGGTATGTGGGGTGGGGATGGGTTCTGGGGAGATAAGACCTGCTGTTTAATATTTTGTAAGAGAGGGGCATTTTGTCTCTCTCTCTCTCTCTCTTTTTTTTTTTGCAATTTAAGTTGTTTATTATTTTTATTTAACTATTTTTTATATTAAACTACAGTTAAAGGACAAATCTCCTGCGATCTCCTGTATGGAACCTCTGTGCTGTAGCGGAAACGGAGGTTGCCACGCCCTCTCCATATAGTTCTATGGGAGAGCCGTTCAGCAATCTTCGGCTCTCCAAGGGAGCTTTATGGAGGGGGATATGTTTTTAAACGTGAGACTTGTCCTTTAAGGGGAACCTGCTATCGGTTTTATGCTGCCCAAACAGCAGCAGCATAAAACTGGTGCAGACATCAGGATCCCAGTACACTACAGTGGGGATCAAAAGTTTGGGCACCCCAGGTAAAAATTTGTATTAATGTGCATAAATAAGCCAAGGAAAGATGGAAAAATCTCCAAAAGGCATCAAATTACAGATTAGACATTCTTATAATATGTCAACGAAAGTTAGATTTTATTTCCATCATTTACACTTTCAAAATAACAGAAAACAAAAAAATGGCGTCTGCAAAGGTTTTGGCACCCTGCAGAGTTAATATCTTGTACTGTCCCCTTTGGCAAGTATCACAGCTTGTAAACGCTTTTTGTAGCCAGCCAAGAGTTTTTGAATTCTTGTTTGAGGTATCTTTGCCCATTCTTCCTTACAAAAGTCTTCCAGTTCTTTGAGATTTCTGGGCTGTCTGTCACGCACTGCTCTTTTAAGGTCTATCCATAGATTTTCAATTAGGTTGAGGTCAGGAGATTGTGAAGGCCATGGCAAAACCTTCAGTTTACGCCTCTTGATGTAATCCCCCGTGGATTTTGAGGTGTGTTTAGGATCATTATCCATTTGTAGAAGCCATCCTCTCTTTAACTTCAGCTTAAATTTTATTGAATCCATTTGTCCTTCTACTCGTGAGATGTTCCCTGTGCCACTGGCTGCAATACACCCCCAAAGCATGATTGATCCACCCCCATGCTTAACAGTTGGACAGAGGTTCTTTTAATAAAATTCTGTTCCTCATCTTCTCCAAACGTACCTTTGCTCATTCCGGCCTCATCGGTTGAAAGAACTTGTTTCCAAAATGCATCAGGCTTTTCTATATGTTCATTTGCAAAGTTCAAACGCAGATTTTTTTGGTAAAATGTAGAAGAGATTTTCTTCTGATGACTCTTCCATGAAGACCATATTTGTACAAGTATCTCTTTATAGTGGAATAGTGTACCACAACTCCAGTGTCTGCCAGATCTTTCTGGAGGGATTGTGCAGTCAAACATTGTTTTTGAATAGTTTTTCTCACAATCCTGCGAGCTGTTCTGTCTGATATTTTTCTTGGTCTTCCAGATCTTGCTTTAACTTCCACCGTTCCTGATGACTGCCATTTCGTAATTACATTCCGAACAGAGGATATTGACATCTGAAAACGTTTTGCTATCTTCTTATAGCCTTCTCCAGCTTTGTGAGCGTCAACTATTTTCAGTTTCAGATTTCTAGACAACTGCTTAGAAGAACCCATGGGGCTGATTGTTGGGGCAAGGTCAGATGAGTCTGGGCATTTAAAACCTTTGAGATCGACATCACCTGGTATTCCCAGATGATGATTGAGAACAATCCATGACACTGGCAGGTCTCAGCTTTGCAAAGGGGGCAGTGCATGCTATAAATTCTGCAGGGTGTCCAAACTTTTGCAGACCCCATTTTTTTTGTTTTCTGTTATTTTGAAAGTGTAAATGATGGAAATAAAATATAACTTTTGTTGACATATTATAAGAATGTCTAATCTGTAATTTGATGCCTTTTGGAGATTTTTCCATCTTTCCTTGGCTTCTTTATGCACATTAATACAAATGTTTACCTGGGGTGCCCAAACTTTTGATCCCCACTGTATGAATTACACTGAGACGCTCGGTCATTCAGAGTAATCTTAGTTTGAAAATGCCCCTGGAACCAAAGTAATTAGTCCAGTAATTAGTCCTCGGGGCGGGTCCAAGCTGGGCGGGTGACACATCTCTCCCTATATCAATAGTTTCCAAACTGTGGCTCTCCAGCTGTTGCTAAACTAAAACTCCCAGTAAAACTACAACTCCCAGCATGCCCAGACTGTAGTTGGAACAGCTAGCAGTCGACAGTTTGGAGAGCTAGGGGGGGAGATTTATGAAAACCTGTCCAGAGGAAAAGTTGCTGAGTTGCCCATAGCAACCAATCAGATCGCTACTTTCATTTTTAACAAGGCCTCTGCAAAATGAAAGAAGAAATCTGATTGGTTGCTATCCTTGGTTTTATATGTCCAGGCAGGATAAAGACAAGGGAATATGTGGTGTCCCAGCATCAATGGCTGTCCTGTGGCTTCAGACTTCCTCAGGCAGACCTGCAGCATAGGTGTTGGGACCACTGAGGGACTTATTATTGTGTTTATTATGTCCCAGCACTTTGCCAAGAGTTAATATACAGTGACCCCCCCCCCCCCCGACCTACGATGGCCCCGACATACGATCATTTCAACATGCGATGGCCTCTCAGAGGCAGCATCTACATACGATGCTTTTGTATGTCAGGGCCATCGCATAAACGGCTATCCGGCAGCGCAGACTGCTTCAGCTGCCACCGGATAGCCGTTTACGGTGCCCCGTGTGGTCCGCTGACGATCACTTACCTGTCCTCGGGGCTCCGGAGCGTCCTCTTCGGCATCCTCTGCATCGTCGGCGCTCTCCATTGGCGTCATCACGTCGCTGCGCACACTGTCCTGTCATCCAATAGGAGCGACGTGCGTAACAACGTGATGGCGGCGACGGAGAGCGAGGATGCCGGGGAAGCAGAGGCCTTGCTGGAGCGTCGGGGACAACCCGGGGACGCGGCGACAGCGATGGACGGCGACATCCAGGGCAGCGGTGACGATCGGTGATGGTCCGGAGCGGCGGGGACAGGTGAGTACAACTTCCTCTAACAGTGGTCTTCAACCTGCGGACCTCCAGATGTTGCAAAACTACAACACCCAGCATGCCCGGACAGCCGTTGGCTGTCCGGGTATGCTCGGTGTTGTAGTTTTGCAACATCTGGAGGTCCGCAGGTTGTAGACCACTGTCCTATACTTTACATTGCACGGATCCCTCAACATACGATGGTTTCAACAAACGATGGTCCATTTGGAACGGATTACCATCGTATGTTGAGGGACCGCTGTATTTTTTAAATAATTATCATGCTATGTTATTTTTATCTATGTTATTTATATGTGTTATTGTACCTTTAAGTGAGGAGCAGTACACCCTATGTGACCCTGCCTGCCAATGGGAACCCCTTGATTTTTGTCCATATAGTGTAGTGTGTGTGTGTGGGGGAGGAAGTGTGGTAAAGGTGGGAGGTGTGTGGAGGAACTCTAAGGCTAGGTCCAGACTACGGAATCTCCGGGCAGAAAATTTCTGCCCGGAGATTCCGAGTGCGGCCAGCGCTGACTGAATCAGTCGGCGCTAGGACCACGCGGACACTCCAGTCTCCAATAGACTGCAATATGTTCCGCGCGGATTTCCACCTGAAGAAAGAGCAACGCCTTTCTTCAGGTGGAAATTTCCAAGCGGATTTTCCGTTCACAAATTCACTTCACTATACATTTTAGCAAGCGGAATTTCCGCCTGCAATTTCAAAGCAAAATTGCAGGCGGAAATTCCGTAGTCTGAACCTAGCCTAAGGGAAGGCCCAGATTAAATCTATCTTATCTGGTCATTCTGCAAGGATTATGGAAGCTCATGCCCTGGTGGAGAAAGCTACAAGACCTTAACAGAACCCCAGCTACCAGGATCGATCTTCAATGCTCTCAAGTCAGTATCGATTTATTAGGTGAAAGCACCACAAGTCCCAGCAAGGCAACAGGGCTCCCAAGGGGTTACACTGCATCCTCTCACTCTGCACCAGACTGTCTGTGTAATACCATCTGCACCCTGCTCAGTAAAGACAGTTATCTGTAACCTGACATCGGTGTGTCTGGCCCAGGAGAAGCTGTCTCCAACCTCAGACCATGTATAGGATAACGGTGCCCTGGCGTCACAAAGTGATAAGGTAGAGGGCCCTTCTGGTTGGTCTAATTCTTTTTTCCAGTACTGACATACCGTATTTTTCGCCGTATAAGACGCACTTTTTCTTCCCCAAAACTGGGGGTGAAAAGTCGGTGCGTCTTATACGGCGAATACACCCCTATCGCGGCGGTCCCTGCGGCCATTAACGGCCGGGACCCGCGGCTAATACAGGACATCACCGATCGCGGTGATGCCCTGTATTAACCCTTCAGACGCGGCGATCAAAGCTGAACGCCGCGTCTGAAGGGAAAGTGACACTAACCCGGCTGCTCAGTTGGGCTGTTCGGGACCGCCGCGATTTCACTGCGGCGGTCCCGAACAGCCCGACTGAATAGCCGGGTTAGTGCTTACAGGACACCGGGAGGGACCTTACCTGCCTCCTCGGTGTCTTCTCCATTCAGGGATCCCCTGTATGGCCGGCGCTCTCCTTCTTCGTCATCACGTACGTGCGTCGGCGTGCGTAACGATGTGATGGCGGCGACGGAGAGCGAGGATACCCGGCCGGCAGCAGAGACGTTCCGGAGCGACGGGGACACGGCGACAGCGATGGAGCGACATCCAGGGCAGCAGTGACGGGTCCGGAGCGGCGGGGACACGTGAGTATTACCTCCTATGCAGTGGTCTTCAATCTGCAGACCTCCAGATGTTGCAAAACTACAACTCCCAGCATGCCCGGACAGCCAACGGCTGTCCGGGCATGCTGGGAGTTGTAGTTTTGCAACATCTGGAGGTCCGCAGGTTGAAGACCACTATTGGGTTCAAAATCTTTATTTTTTTAGATTTTGCACCTATAAATTGGGTGCGTCTTATACGCCGGTGCGTCCTATATGGCGAAAAATACGGTAGATATAGTTATATGTAAGTCGAGGTCAGAGCAGGCAGTGTTCCTGTAGAAGAAGTACCCAGGGTCAGGACAAAAAGTCAAAAGTCAAAGCGCTTCTGGCCACTATCTCAGAATAGTCGACAGCTAAGGCTGTTTTCACACTATAAAAATACCTCCGTTATAAACGTCCGTCATAAAAAACTTAAAAATCGGCCGTGAAAATCGCATTAGAGTCTATGGGATTTTTCTAATAGCTGTTTTAACCCATTATCGCCCGTTATTAATAACGGCCGTTATTTTGTGATGGGCAATAGTAAGGGGAGAATGAGTGCATGCACTATTTCTTCCGTTCATTCGCCCGTCACAAAATAACGGCTATTATTATTAATAACGGGGATAATGGGTTAAAACGGCTATTAGGAAAATCCCATAGACTATAATGGGATTTTCTAACGTCCGTTTAACGGATGATTTTTAAGTTTTTTTTATGACGGACGTTTATAACGGAGGTATTTTTATAGTGTGAAAGGGGCCTAACATGAAGACAATGTAGAGATTTTTTTAATGCTATACTGACATAGTCGTATGGATGCCAAGGTATGGGACTGAATGTACGTATGGTGTCATGCAACCTAAGAATAAAAGAAACCACTAATTGCTCCATTGAAGCCGGATCTATTTTCCTTTGTTCTTGGATGTCATCTTGCCTTCTGGCCTGGGCTTGATCCGTACATGCTAGGAGCTTGGTATTTGCGTGTGAACTGGTCTTATTTACATGCACTTAAGCCAAAGTCTTCTCTAATAGAAGAAGTACCCATAGCTATCCCCATAATATGACCACCTCTACTGGGGCACGTGACCTCCATTCTCAGGACCAGTGGAGGTCTGAACAGTTACCGTATATACTCGAGTATAAGCCGACCCGAATATAAGCCGAGGCCCCTAATTTCACCCCAAAAACCCAGGAAAAGTTATTGACTCGACTATAAGCCTAGGGTGGGAAATACATCATCCCCCCCCCCTCATGTCATCATCCAAACCCCCGTCATCATCCCCCCCCCCCCCCCTTCATCATTACCACCTGTCAATCCCTTCAGCCATCAGCTGTCCGGGCATGCTGGGAGTTGCAGTTTTGAAACCTCTGGAGGTCCGCAGGTTGAAGACCACTGCTGCCTTCGTCATCATCCAGACCCCCCGTCATCATCCCCCCCCCTTCATCATCACCGCCTGTCAATCCCTTCATCAGTGGTCTTCAACCTGTAGACCTCCAGATGTTGCAAAACTACAACTCCCAGCATGCCCGGAGTTGTAGTTTCAAAACCTCTGGAGGTCCACAGGTTGAAGACTCCCTGCGCATGAACATCCCTGTGGGTCATCGTCAGGGCAATGTCACTAGTCCGGGGCAAGAATGGAGAAGAGGGCCCCCCCCCCGGTAAAAATGGACAGCCCGGAACGACTAACCCTTTCCACCGGACGGTCCCTGCAGCATAGATGGCCCGGACCAGCTCACCCTTCCTTCCCACCGAGGGGAGGTGAGTAGAAAACTAAAGGGGGGGTCTGGATGATGACGAAGGCCGCAGTGGTCTTCAACCTGCGGACCTCCAGAGGTTTCAAAACTACAACTCCCAGCATGCCCGGACAGCCGATGGCTGTCCGGGCATGCTGGGAGTTGTAGTTTTGCAACATCTGGAGGTCCGCAGGTTGAAGACCACTGAGAAGGGATTGACAGGCGGAGAGTTCACTCGAGTATAAGCCGAGGGGGGCGTTTTCAGCACAAAAAATCGTTCTGAAAAACTCGGCTTATACTCTAGTATATACGGTAGTTCCCCACAGATCGGACATTTGCAGCATATTTGGTCCTGCACAACTTTGAACATCAACGTTGCAGTTCATTGACGTGTGGTGCAGCATTCATGTCCTCACCGTACTATACTACACTATATTACAGCACATTTCACTTTCCATTGGCATTAAGATTTTGTGCAGGGAAATGTAAGTGATTTCGGTGAAACAGCTGCAATACATGAGCTTTGGAATTCCTCCGAGCAGCCGCCCTGTGACAGAGACAATGAATAAGCTGTGAATGGAGAAGCAGACAGACCTGGACACTTCTCATGGGTTCTATTAGATAAAGAAAACAAAACATTCTCATCCAGACAGCCAATATTTCCTTAATAATAGAATCGGCCATTATTAACCCCTTCATGACCCAGCCCATTTTCACCTTCAGGACCTTGGCATTTTTTGAAAATCTGACCACTGTCACTTTAAACATTAATAACTCTGTGATGCTTTTACTTATCATTCTGATTCTGAGATTGTTTTTTCGTGACATATTCTACTTTATGTTATTGGTAACATTTCACTAATATTTGCATCCTTTCTTGGTAAAAAATCAAAAAATTTCATGAAAATTTTGAAAATTTAGCATTTTTCTAACTTTGAAAGTCTCTGCTTGTAAGGAAAATGGATATTCCAAATAAATTACATATTGATTCACATATACAATATGTCTACTTTATGTTTGCATCAAAAAATTGACAAGTTTTTACTTTTGGAAGACACCAGAGGGCTTCAAAGTTCCGCAGCAATTTTCCAATTTTTCTCAAGATTTTCAAAATCGTACTTTTTCAGGGACCAGTTCAGGTTGGAAGTGGATTTAAAGGGTCTTCATATTAGAAATACCATATAAATTACCCCATTATAAAAACTGCACCCCCCAAAGTATTCAAAATGACATTCAGTCAGTGTTTTAACCCTTTAGGTGTTTCACAGGAATAGCAGCAAAGTGAAGGAGAAAATTCTAAATCTTCATTTTTTTACACTCGCATTTTCTTGTAGACCCAATTTTTGAATTTTTACAAGGGGTAAAAGGAGAGAAGTCACCCTAAAATTTGTAACCCAATTTCTCTCGAGTAAGGAAATACCTCATATGTGTATGTCAAGTGTTCGGCGGGCGCAGTAGAGGGCTCAGAAGGGAAGGAGTGACAATGGGATTTTGGAGAGTGAATTTTTCTGAAAGGGTTTTTGGGGGGCATGTCCCATTTAAGAAGCCCCTATGGTGCCAGAATAGTGGACCCCCCCCACATGTGACCCCATTTTGGAAACTACACCCCTCATGGAATTTAATAAGGGGTGCAGTGAGCATTTACACCCCACTGGCGTTTGACAGATATTTGAAACAGTGGACTGTGCAAATGAAAAATTGTATTTTCCATTTTCACAGACCACTGTTCCAAAAATCTATCATACACCAGTGGGTTGTAAATGCTCACTGCACCCCTTATTACATTCCGTGAGGGGTGTAGTTTCCAAAATGGGGTCACGTTTATGTCAGAACTGCTGTAACAATTAGCCACCCCTGTGCAAATCACCTCAAATGTACATGGCGCACTCTCCCTTCTGGGCCTTGTTGTGCGCCCCCAGAGCACTTTGCGCCCACTTATGGGGTATCTCTGTAGTCGGCAGAAATTGCATTACAAATTTTGAGGGGCTTTTTTCCCTTTTACCTCTTGTGAAAATGAAAAGTATAGGGCAACACCAGCATGTTAGTGTAAAAAAATGTATTTTTATACACTAACATGCTGGTGTAGACCCCAACTTCACCTTTTCATAAGGGGTTAAAGAAGAAAAAGCCCCCCAAAATTTGTAAGGCAATTTCTCCAGAGTACGGAGATACCCCATATGTGTCCCAAAACTGTTGTCCTGAAATACGACAGGGCTCCAAAGTGAGAGAGCGCCATGCGCATTTGAGGGATTTGGGATTTACATAGGGGTATTCTATGCCAATGATTCCCAAACAGGGTGCCTCCAACTGTTGCAAAACTCCCAGCATGCCTGGACAGTCAATGGCTGTCCGGCAATACTGGGAGTTGTTGTTTTGCAACAGCTGGAGGCTCCATTTTGGAAACAGTAGCGTACCAGACGTTTTTCTTTTTTTTGGGGGGAGGGGGGCTGTGTAGGGATAATGTGTATATGTAGTGTTTTTTACTTTTTATTTTAGGTTAGTGTTAGTGTAGTGTAGTGTTTTTAGGGTACAGTCACATGGGCAGAGGTTCACAGCAAGTTTGCCGCTGGGAGTTTGAGCTGCAGCGCAAAATTTGTGCCATCTCAAACTTGCAGCACTCACTGTAAACCTCCGCCCATGTGAGTGTACCCTGTACATTCACATTGGGGGGAGGGGGCAAACATCCAGCTGTTGCAAAACTACAACTCCCAGCATGCCCTTTGGCTGTCCGTGCATGCTGGGAGTTGTAGTTTTGCAACAGCTGGAGGCACACTGGTTTGGAAACACTAAGTTAAGTAATAAACTTTCAAGTGTTTTGCAACCAAACTTAGTGTTTCCAAACCAGTGTGCCTCCAGGAGCAGCGTGTGTAGCGACGTGATGGCGGCGACGGAGAGCGCGGATCCCGGGGAAGCAGAGACGTCCAGAGCGTCGGGGACACCCCGGGGACGCGGCGACAGCGATGGAGGGCAACATCCATGGCAGCGGTGACGGGTCCGGAGCGGCGGGCACAGGTGAGTATGACTTCCTATTCTTTCCATTGCACGGATCCCTCAACATACAATGGTTTCAAGAAACGATGGTTCATTTGGAACGGATTACCATCGTATGTTGAGGGACCGCTGTATAGTATGTATGAACACACATTTGTCTGTCTAGCATCCCAAGTCAAAGCATTCAGAGTTTTCAAGAATGCAGAGGGTTTTCTGTGTCTAACATCGCATTATACAGCTGAATTATCTAGTTTTTAGATGAATCTAGTCACAATTGGACTCCTGACCAATTCAGGATCCTGTCCCAAGTCTGCTTTCCTATCCTGGGGAATAAGGTGAGGCCTAGAATTGCCCTAGTCAGCTACTCTGTCACAGCCCTGCGGAGACTGAATTCTGTGAGCATAAATAAATCTAATATCAGGCCCCATTGTCACAAGTCCCGTACACAAGCAAGTCGTTTCTGGGCCTAGAAAAGTCCCACCGCCAGGATATTCCCATTATTCAGCATAGTCATCAAGGGGTTCCCAAATTTAAATTATTCAAGGACCTTGTTTACTTCACACAGGAACATGTATGTGAATCTGGTCAGACCAGTGCCCACCTGTTAAAGGAAAACTGTAGTGGTATATAAGTTATCCCCTATCCTTCGGATAGGGGATAACTTATATACCACTACAGTTTTCCTTTAAATGGCGCCTCTCATTAAAACTAATTTTTGCTATTGCACTCCTTATGGTAAATAAAAAAATATTTCTAATATACTTTCTTTGAATAAAAATGACGTTTTCTATGTTTTATTTGTGCTTAAAAAAGCTCAAGAGCACATTTTCTCCCCATCTCATACACAGACTTAGGACCGAAGTCCAAACACAGGAAGTGCAGTCTGGAGTGCTGAGCGGGGGCGTGTCCAACCAACAGCATATGGCAGTTAAGTGTGAGAGGAGCTATGATTGGATGAGGCTGGACCCACCCCCCTCAGCACTCCAATCTGTACTTCCTGTGTTTGGACTTCGGTCCTAAGTCTGTGTATGAGATGAGGGAAAATGTGCTCTTGAGCTTTTTTAAGCACAAATAAAACATAGAAAACTTCATTTTTTTTAAACAAAGCATATTAGAAATATTTTTCATTAATCATAAGGAGTGCAATAGCAAAAATTTGTTTTAATGAGAGTGCCTATTTAATACAGGGAAACTTCCCATGGATACGCCTCTGTATGGATAAGTGCTGTATCTCGGTTTGCCAAAAATGTGGAGTGGAGTTCTACAGTGTGCATATCTGCATTTATCACGGTCACCCCTACCTCCGAGATACTCGTCTAGTTAGTATCAGTTACTTGGACATTAAAGGAGAAGTCTTATGGTAAAATATTTTTTGTATGATGCCTGGGCTGCCTGCATATAAAACAAAAAATAGGACTTATCTGCTGCGGCTTCCTCAGTGTCTCAACATCTCGCTCCGCTCCGCTCCTTTGCCACCGTCTTCTTCCTGGTCTGCCTGTGGTCAGTGCGTCACGATGAGGCTCAGCAAATCGCCGGCCGCAGTGATGCCCGCCTCGGCCAGCAATAGGCTGAGCGTCAGTGGGATGCATTGAGTCGAGGCGCGTTAGTGTCACACGCTAACCGCGGCCAGACCAGGAAGGAGACGGTGTCAAAGGAGCGGAGCGAGAAACCAGGGCACAAAGGCAGGGCTGGCAGGTAAGTCCTGTTTATTTATAGGTACCCCAGGCATTATACAAAAAGTTTTTTACCATGAGACTTCTTCTTTAAAGGGGTACTCCGGCAAAAAACATCTTATCCCTTATCCAAGGGCTAGAGAATAAGATATCTGATTGTGGGGGTCCCACCGCTGGGGACCCCCACGTTCTCCAGGCTGGCAGTGGCGGCATCTGGAACACGGAAGCTTGGAGCTTCCATGTTAGTGACGTCACGCCATGCCCCCCTCCATTCATGTTTATGGGAGGGGGCGTGACAGCTAGTACGTAGCCGACACGTCTCCTCCCATAGACATGAATGGAAAGGGCGTGGCGGCTGTAGTCGCCAGTCATCCGGCACGGAGCGGAGTTCGCTCCGTGCACAGATGACCGGGGTGCTGTGCCAGAGATCGCGGGGCTCCCCAGTGGTGGGACCCCCGCCCGCAATCAGACATCTTATCCCCTATCCTCTGAATAGGGGATAAGATTTTTTTCGCTGGAGTACCCCTTTAAGCTAGCTCTTCAGACGTATTCATGGACATGTGCAAAAGCAGATATCTAAAAAAAAGTAGCTTTAATTTAAGGGACAGTGGCAAAAATCATTATTCTCCTTACTCTTTTAGCTGTACTACCTAAGTTGCGTATCAGTGACTGTGAATATTCTGGAAATTGCAAAAGAGTTAAGTAAAGTTAAAAAGTTGTTTCACAAAACCCCCGACCTCAAAGGTGTCATTCCCGGGCTTTGTGTAAGGGAACAGCTACTTTAGAATAAAAAGGAACGTTGGATGACGCTACTCAGCTATGTGACAATACGCTTCAGGGACTATTGTCCTCATCCTAGTCCACAACACCATCTCAGTGACCACTGCATATTTGCAGCAGATTTTATGTTGTGGAATTTATGCTGCAGATTTTATGCTGGTAAAGCAACGATAAAATGTCCTGCATAAAATCAGCAGCAGGATATCTGCCGTACAGGCAGTACGTGTGATGGATTGCAGCTGAAAATTCATGTGTAAAATAATTACGTTGTGTGAACATAGAATTAAAGGGGTACTCCGGTGCTTAAACATCTTATCCCCTATCCAAAGGATAGGGGATAAGATGCCTGATCGCGGGAGTCCCGCCGCTGGGGACCCCGGATCATGCACGTGGCACCCAGTTTATAATCAGTGCCCGGAGCGTGTTCGCTCCGGGTCTGATTATGGTCGACCGCAGGGCGGGCGGCGTGTGACGTCACGCCTCCGCCCCCGTGTGACATCACGCTCCGCCCCTCAATGCAAGCCTACGGGAGGGGGCGTCATAGCTATCACGCCCCCTCCCGTCGGCTTGCATTGAGGGGCGGAGCGTGACGTCACACGGGGGCGGAGACGTGACGTCACACGCCGCTGGCCGTGCGGTCGCCGGTAATCAGTCCCGGAGCGAACACGCTCCGGGCACTGATTACAAACGGGGTGCAGCGTGCATGATCCCGGGGGTCCCCAGCGGCGGGACCCCCGTGATCAGGCATCTTATCCCCTATCCCTTGGATAGGGGATAAGATGTTTAAGCACCGGAGTACCCCTTTAATATCATAAATATCATAAAAATTACCCAAAAATCACAGCATGATATCAAACCCCCCTAAAAGGGGGGTTTGATATCATGCTATAATTTTGGGGTAATTTTTCAAAAAATTCAATTGATTTTGAAAATTGCATTTGTTATTGTGTATTGCAGTTATTGGCAGGTTTTTGTTGGTTAAATATTGGCATATTTGCCTTGCCAGTTGTATATTAGTACTGTTCTGGGTATTGATTGGCCTTAAAGGGGTACACCGGTGGAAAACAATCTTTTTCATATCAACTGGCTCCAGAAAGTTAAACAGATTTGTAAATTACTTCTATTAAAAAATCTTAATCCTTCCAGTACTTATGAGCTGCTGTATACTACAGAGGAAGCTGAGTTGTTTTTTTTCTGTCTGACCACAGTGCTCTCTGCTGACACCTCTGTCTGTGTCAGGAACTGTCCAGAGTAGGAGCAAGTCCCCATAGCAAACCTCTCCTGCTCTGGACAATCCCTGACATGGACAGAGGTGTCAGCAGAGAGCACTGTGGTCAGACTGGAAAGAACTATACAACTTCCTCTGGGGCATACAGCAGCTGATAAGTACTGGAAGGATTAAGATTTTTTAATAGAAGTAATTTACAAATCTGTTTAACTTTCTGACACCAGTTGATTTGACAAAAAAAAAAAGTTTTCCACTGGAGTACCCCTTTAAATAGCCCTATACTTATGTAGGTCTTTAATATCATAAATAATTATATTTCATTTTTAGGACAAATTCAAAAAAAATGTCCAACTTGCAATAAATCAGTAGTGACAGACACCGACCACAAATGATTCAGAACTTAAACAGTTTCACTTGTTTTACATTAGACTTTGTTACTGGGGTTTCCCAGAAAATGTTCCTAGTTTCTGAAATCAATTTCCTTTTTTTTTTTTTTACTATGAATAGAAAAGGAAGCAAAAATATTCAACCAGCAGAATATTTTTCTAAAATGGAAAAATGGAAATGTTTTCTACACTGAGAGTAATGGTCCGGGCTTCTATCCTTGGAGAAAACACAACATGTTGCTCAATCCTTATGGGCGCCATATACTAGAATAGCTTTTCCTGTAATTCACGTGTGTATTCTTACACTGCAGTCACAATCTAGTTACCAGAACATCTTGTGTTCCTATAAATCAGGAGTTCACAACCTTCCCTGATCCGAGGCAATATTGCCAGGTTGTACCACTTGGGAGAGCAACAATAAAACTTAAAGGGGTACTCCACCCCTAGACATCTTATCCCTTATACAAAGGGGACCCCCCCGCGATCGATCTCGGCTGCGGCACCCCAGTTGTCCGATGCACGGAGCAAACTTCGCTCCGTGCCGGGTGACTAGCGATGCAGCGCCAGAGGCTCATGATGTCACGGGCACGCCTCCTTGTGATGTCACGCCCCCCCCCCCCCCCTCTCAATGCAAGTCTATGGGAGGGGGAGTGACGGAGGGGGCGTAACATCATGAGCCGTGACGTCACAAGTCACCACACCGCAGCAGCAGGTGCTGTAGGGAGATCGCGGGGGGTGGGGGGGGGGTGTAGGTCCCAGCGGCAGGACCCCCACGATCGAGCATCTTATTGTGGTGGCCCAGTATGGGAGGTGATGCCTCATACCCTTGCTGTCCTGTCAGGCAGCCTCCCTTAGTGTCCCCCAGGCCCCTTGCACCTGTTTCCCCCCTGTACATATGTTCTGCAGTGTATTGTATTATAAAATGTGTTGTATCTTTAAGAGTTATATCATGTGATTGTTACCCAGGAGGTACCAGTGACCAGGTGACCCCAAGAGTGACCTATGGACTCCCTCCTAGTCTCCCCCATATAAGCCCTGGGTGGAGCTTCTCTCTCTTCTGCTGAGGTCCAGTGCAGTCTTGTCTAGTGTGTGTGTCCAGAGTGTTGGAGACCTCAAAGTCCAGTCTTGCAGCCACCATCAAGTCAAGTAAGATAAAGTCACAGCTTTATGAGTCAAGTCAAGTCAGTCCCTGTCATCTGTCAAGTCAGCGTGGTCTGCATTCAATTATCCAGTCCTACTAAAAGTCCCAGCAAGCTCTTAAGGTCTCT
The DNA here is from genome assembly GCF_029499605.1 of Hyla sarda. Lineage (NCBI taxonomy): Eukaryota > Metazoa > Chordata > Amphibia > Anura > Hylidae > Hyla > Hyla sarda. The sequence goes on from NC_079193.1 coordinate 360,217,300, forward strand.
GCGTCACTGGTCACCTCCTTGGGCCCTGGCCGTTGTCCGTAACTTGGCATTGGAGTCTTTATTGCCCCCGTGCCTAGCCCAGGATCTAGCGGTGTACCTTTGGGTGGTTTTAGGCAAAACCACACCCTGGCGTCACGAATACAAGGGGTGTATGCCATCTGCCCCTAGGGTAACAACATCTGCCCTCATCACATTGGCAGGTTTTTGTTGATTAAATATTGGCATATGTGCCTTGCCAGTTGTATATTAGTACTACCACATTATCCCCTATCCTTTGGATAGGGAATAGGATGTCTAGGGGCAGAGTACCCCTTTAAGGGAGTAGATATCCCAATCAGAGCCCCAGTGACGGTATATGTCATAAATGTCTAAACTTGGGGTTCCACTAACTTAAGCAGGGGAGGATTTATCAGAGTAGTTGGTGAAGGAGTTCCTATGAGGCTGACCTCATATTGTGATAGCCTGGTGGAGTAGGGTATATGGGGTGTAGCTGTGCGGTGACTTAGGGTGTCTGGTTAACCCTTGCTATTCATGACGCCAGGGTGAGGGCTCCTCTGTAAAGCTTGTCCTACCGCCACCCTTCCCAAGAGCGATAGGGAGGTATAGAATAATTGAATGTCCACAACCGGAGAGTTTGCTGAAAACAGTTGGAACTTTTACTGAAGATTTTATGCAAGCTTCATAACAGGAACAGTCTCTACAAATGCAAATTCTCTTGGAGATTGACAGTGGTTGGGACCTTAAGCAATTTTGAGTCCTTAGACTGATGCATTGTTCCACTGGATTTAGGGGAATTAGTTGCGGTCCAGTAGTCACGCTAGCTTTAGCGGCGATCAGTTTAGAACGCACGGTTTAGTTTAGGCTGAGGCCGGTAGGTTTTCTGGCCTAGCGTGTCTTTGAAAGTTGCGCAGATCCATCCTGCTAGTCCGGCATCCACGAGAGCACCAACCCAAGAGAGCGATAATTGGCTACAGCTCCCTTATATGGGCAGGGACTGAACTACAGCTGATTGGTCCAATACTGCTGTCAATCACCTTTACATAGGATTATGGGTAGTATGTGACCCAAGGACCCCCAAAGGTCCTCTAACATACCATAGAGGAATTAACATAATCACATGACCAAAGGTCCTGCAACCCTAACAAGGTAAGTATACACTATACGTTATATTAAATATATACATTATTATTATTAAATATATACATTATTATTATTAAATATGTACATGTGTACATTATAAAATTAGAGTAGAGAAGAGGCGACTAGGGGCTGTCCCACCTGGGGGACCCTACCTGAGCGTAGTTACTCTGACTTTGGGGACCACCATACAAGGTACGGTATGCAATACGGTACCGGGACACCACAAAATGTTAACCCTTACAGAATGAACACAAATGTAGACTAAACAGGGTATACATGGCGCTACACAGGACATCCAGCAGGTGTAGAAGCAAAAGATTTATTTGGAACCGGCTTACAGAATGAGGGCACAGCAGTGAAAGGTCCCAAAATGTGGCACAGCTCATGTGCTGTGTGGTGCTCTGTTGCCCTTCTCTGCATAGTGGGTGGGCCCTTCCTTCTTGCATCTGGTAGGGGCTCCTAGAGGTAAACCCCCATAAATGTTGTTGTGGTGTCCCGGTGTGAAACACACCTGCCTACCTGCCCTGTCAGGTGGATGTCACTTTTTGTGTGTCTGCTACTGCCCACAACTCCAGGTTTAAGTGTCTTATGATGTATACTAATGTGATTTCCATTGTTTAACGCAATGGTTATTTTCTGTGTTATGTATAGTGTTAACTGTGTCTTTGAAGGAGGATGCATAGAGACTTACATGTGCACTTTGGCCAATCAAGGCCTCCTGTCCTTTTCACCCAGGTCTGTCTAGATGGGGAGGAGTCAACCAGCATAGCGTATAGGTAGTTGGACATGCAGGGAGCGGGAGACAACGCTCTCAGGTGCGGGGGGCGTACGCCCCCCGCACATGAGAGCGCTGTCTCTCGCTCCCTACACGTCCAACTACCTACACGCTATAAACGTCCACCTACTCAACAGTGAATCAGCATTTATATTTTTTCTTTTCAGTGGGTGATTTTCTATTGATGTTCTCCATTTAAAGGGGTACTCCACTGGAAAAAAAAAATCTAAATCAACTGGTACCAGAAAGTTAAACAGATTTGTAAATTACTTCTATTTAAAAATCTTAATCCTTCCAGCACTTATCATCTATTTTTTGCTCCACAGGAAGTTCTTTTCTTTTTGAATTTCCTTTCTGTCTGACCACAGTGCTCTCTGCTGACACCTCTTTCCATTTTAGGAACTGTCCAGAGTAGAAGCCAATCCCCATGGCAAACCTCTCCTGCTCTGGACAGTTCCTGACATGGACAGATGTGTCAGCAGAGAGCGCTGTGGTCAGACAGAAAGGAAATTCAAAAAGAAAATCAGCAGCTGCTGATGAGTACTGGATGGATTAAGATTTTTTAATAAAAGTAATTTACAAATCTGTTTAACTTTCTGGCACCAGTTGATTTGAGAAAAACAAAATGTTTTCCAGTGGAGTACCCCTTTAACTGTTACTTTAATACATTGTATGTGTTCTGCATGCAATTCTGCTGCATACTGATCCTTATTGGGTTTATCTTTTCCTAAGTAGTAAGATGTGCTAACTCTTTATTTTGTATAGTTTTAAGGGAATATTGACAAGCAAAAGAGCTAATTTATGTTTTTTCCCCCAAAGTATCCCTACAAGCAGGGCCAGTGTTAGGCTTAGCGTGGCCCTAGGCAAAATCAAAAGAGGGGCCTAAAAAGTCGTAATAGTGCTCTAACCAGATTTACACATTTTTGGTCACCTCAAATACCATAAAAAATATCTAAAAAGCAATTGAAAAGTCCCATCAAAACAAAAATGGCACAGAAAAAACTACAAATCAAAGTGCAAAAAATGACCCTCATACATCCCCATATACAGAAAAATGAAAGAGTTATAGGGATCAGAATAGTACAGTTTTATATTTTTATATAGTTTCCCCACCTTAGGTTGGCAGTATAGTTCCCCCACATTAGGTTGGCAGTATAGTTCCCCCACCTTAGGTTGGCAGTATAGTTCCCCCACATTAGGTTGGCAGTATAGTTCCCCCACCTTAGGTTGGCAGTATAGTTCCCCCACATTAGGTTGCTAGTATAGTCTCTCCACATTAGGTTGCCAGTATAGTTCCCCCACATTAGGTTGCCAGTATAGTTCCCACACATTAGGTAGACAGTATAGTTCCCACACATAAGGTACTGAAATAAAAAAGATGGAAAAGCGCTCCACTGTGAAGGACAATATAAAAAAGGTGAGCCCCTATCAATAGAGCAACTCACCAGATGGTGTTGTGCTAAGGAAGAGGCACAACACTTATATAAGCATGTAATCCTTTTGGAAGGTTGTAGTGGAGATCCCGCCCGGACATCCACCTAGGACTGCAGCTTATCCCGCCCTCGGCCAAGCATAGGGAACGTATAAAGAAGATTGTGCACTTTTCCGGTGCACAGATGACAAGGATATTTCAGCGCTGTCCACAAACAAGGTAAGTAATTTAAAAGTTTTTTTATTTAATTTGTAACGCGTTTCAAGGATGCTCCGTCCTCTTCCTCAGACATGTGTCATGTCTGAGGAAGAGGACGGAGCGTCCTTGAAACGCGTTACATGTTAAATAAAAAACTTCTAAATTACTTACCTTGGTTGTGGACAGTGCTGAAATATCCTTGTCATCTGTGCACAAGAAAAAGTGCACAATCTTCTTCACACATTAGGTAGGCAGTATAGTTCCCCCACATTAGGTTGGCAGTATAGTTCCCCCACATTAGGTTGGCAGTATAGTTCCCCCACATTAGGTTGGCAGTATAGTTCCCCCACATTAGGTTGCCAGTATAGTTCCCCCACATTAGGTTGCCAGTATAGTTCCCTCCCACATTAGGTTGTAGTTCCCCCACATTAGGTTGGCAGTATAGTTCCCCCACATTAGGTAGACAGTATAGTTCCCACACATTAGGTAGGCAGTATAGTTCCCCCACATTAGGTTGGCAGTATAGTTCCCCCACATTAGGTTGGCAGTATGGTTCCCCCACATTAGGTGTGCAGTATAGTTCCCCCACATTAGGTTGTAGTTCCCCCACATTAGCTTGGCAGTATAGTTCCCCCACGTTAGGTTGTAGTTCCCCCATATTAGGTTGTAGTTCCCCCACATTAGGTAGGCAGTATAGTTCCTCCACATTAGGTTGTAGTTCCCCCACATTAGGTTGGCAGTATAGTTCCCCAACATTAGGTTGTAGTTCCCCCACATTAGGTGGGCAGTATAGTTCCCCCACATTAGGTTGGCAGTATAGTTCCCCCACATTAGGTTGGCAGTATAGTTTCCCCACATTAGGTTGGCAGTATAGTTCCCCCACATTAGGTTGGCAGTATAGTTCCCCCACATTAGGTTGTAGTTCCTCCACATTAGGGGGGGCAGTATGTTCCCCCACATTTGGTTGGCAGTATGGTTCCCCTACATTAGGTTGGCAGTATAGTTCCCCCACATTAGGTCCCCCCTCTCCCACTGCTTTTTCTATTTTTCATATTTCCCTACCTGGCCGCGCTCTTGTGGGCTGTGTGGATAATATGATGAATGACATCTCCTGCCAGCTCCTCTGCGCTGCGTCACTCCTCATTTCCTGCAGCTGCGGCCGGACTGCTAAACTTAAGCAGCTGGCACCGCAGCGAATGATGAGTGAGGTCCCTGACGCTGCGCAGAGGAGCCGTCAGGAGACGTCACTCGGGATATTATCCACACAGCCCACAAGACCCGCCACATTACTTGAGCCTGCTGAGTGCGGCCAGGTAAGGAAATATGAAAAATAGAAAAAGCAACAGAAGTGTCCGGGCCCGCCGCTGGTCACTGTTTTAAGGTGGCCGTGGCCGGGCTGCAGCGGGCTGCTGATCCGCTACTGAGCAGCCGACAGGGGGCCCCCTGGGGGATGGGGGCCCTAGGCAATTGCCTGGTTTGCCCCGCCCTAACGCCAGCCCTGCCTACAAGTAAGACCATTTGAAAATCTGATAATTCAGCACCTATCAGAATTCATTGACAGTGACTTACAGGTGTTTTATTGTATGTATATATATATATATATATATATATATATATATATATATATAGATATAGATATATATAATCTCCTGATCGGCCAGAATATTTAAATTGTGCATGTTTCCCCCTCGAACCACCGAAATACCTTGGACTTGCCAATTAAAGGACTGCGAAAGACCTAGAATTTCACTTTTTTCTCTACTTCCCACAAATTTTTAATCCGATTGTGATCTGGGATATTTGGAGGCTGTTATCACTACAATAAAGGGGGTCTTGGCTGCTATATTGTTTAGGTAGGTGGTCTATATAGTGCCAACAAGAAGGAAAAATTAAATGGTTCAGGGAAGCTGGGGAAAGTAGTCTCTATTAACAATGTCTCCTGTCAATGTCTCTTATGTGGTTGGTGGTCTGGCTGAACCTTATATGTCTCCTAGGGACCTGTGCAACTTTTATAACAGGGGGTCTGTACAATTAGTAAAGTCCTTGGCCCTGGGGTAAACTATGGCAAGATGCCTCGGTGGTGCTGGTGTACCCTTGTTCAGGGACGAGCACAGACATTTTGGGGGGGCAGGGGCTCAAGTAGAAAAAAAAGGGCACTTCTAATTAAAAAAAATGTTTGTAAAAACCTTACATATGTTAATCTAAGTAAAGAAGGAACAAAGGAGGCACAGTTCACTAATATAACACAAATGGAGAAACCACGTGGACGCAGGGAGTAAGGTAAAATCAATGACAGTAAATGATATATGAAAATCCCGCACTCACCATGTCCATCGTTAAATCAATGAAGGCACATGGAAAGGAAAGCGGTGGAGGAGGTAGACAGGGGCTCAGAGGCAACGACCGGTGGTTTTGTGCTAATTAGCACTGCACGAAACCACCGGTCGTTGCCTCTGAGCCCCCGTCTACCTCCTCCACCCCCTTCCTTTCCATGTTCTTACATATGTTAACACAATGCAATTCCTGAGGTAAGGGACCTCCGGCAGTCATGTCCGCTAAATGAGACCTGCATGACCCCAGGGAGGTTCCAATCAGGGAAGGCATTATAGGTCAAGGGGCAATAAAAGGGCAGGGGCTCAAGCCCCCTTTTGAGTCTATGCGTGCCCGTCCCTGCCCTTGTTGGCGTGTTCAAATGATTTCATCCAGACATAAAGGTAACTTAAAAACACAGGAATGAACTTTACTAGAACTCATCTTTGCACAACATTACAAATACACTTCTTACAGCACAGGGTAGTGAGAAGTTGGACGCATGGGATTAGGACACAGTTCTCTTTAGTTGCTTTAGCAATGGAAATACTGTACAAATGTCTTGGTTTACGCTATAAGCACATGAAGTGTTGATAGCGGATACATATACAGTCTAGTCAGACTCAACTGAGGAGGGTCTTCACAGCTTGGCACAAAGGCCTTACTCATGGTTAGCTGCATTCCGTTTCCCTATTGCAGTGTGTAAGGCACAAACGTTGTGACTTATAAGCCCCACAGCACTGACTCCAGCCAGAAGCCCAGAAAGAGTTCAGTGTTGACAGAAGCGTCCTTGTACAGCTATTCTCTTTTCTGGCTACCTAAGAGAACAGGAATATGATTGTAGGAATGGATACCATCTTAGCTTGGACTTAAAGTGGTACTCCGCCCCTAGACATCTTATCCCCTATTCAATGGATAGGGATAAGATGTCTGGTGCAGCTCCGGAGCACAAGAGGCTTGTGGCGTCACGGCCCCTCCCATAGACTTGCATTGAGGGAGCCTCCGCCCCGCATTGCCAATCATCCGGCATGGATTGAAGTTCGCTCAATGCACCGCATGTCTGGGGTGCCGCAGCCGAGTTTACAGGGGTCCTGCCTTTGGATAGTGGATAAGATATCTAGGGGTGGAGTACCCCTTTAAGACAGTTCTTAGGTAAACTCCGAAAACACCACACAATGTCGTGAGAGTAGTTTTAATGTTATGGCTGATCAGTGTATGTGTTGCATTTTTTGATTGAGCAAAAAGTTAAAACTCTGTAAGAATTTAAGAGGAAAATATGGGGCTACTTGATGACTAGTCAGACTTTCTGGCTACATGGGACATTGGCCCTGATTTACTAAGAGTGTCGGGTTATTTTCAGAGTTTTTTTTCCCTCAACTATTTTTTCTCACACGTATTTATCAATGTTCCGCACATGTCGGGAAAATCGCATGATATAAAATTCTGTTGCATGGGGAAAAAAAAGTGTTGCACAGGAAAAATAAAGTGCAAAGCAAATAAATAAAGCAAAGTAACTCTGCACCAGGACGTAACTTTACATTCATGGTCGTTAATGGGATTAAGAAAACTAAAAGTGAAAAATAAAAAATAAAAATAGGTAAAAAAGGAAACGAAAGCCAAGAATAAAAAAATAAATAAATTAAAAAAAAAGAGAGAGATTCCAAAAATAAATAAATAAAGAATGTAATATAAAAATCTACTAAGGGGACAAAATAACAGGATTAAAAAAAAAAAAAAAAAAAAAAAAAAACACACTTAGCAGATTCCCCACACCTCTAGGCAGTCGGGTTTTCAAGTTCAGTATTTCACTATTTTTCTGGAGGGTTTTTAGATACAACAGTCGGTTTTTCAGGGAAATATCGGGAACACGCCCCTAATTATGCAAACCACGCCCCTTTAGTCGGGTTAAAAAAATACTCAGAGTAATTAGAAAACCGTCGGGTTTTTACCAGTAAAAGGTGTTGCAAAAGTATCGCAAAGGACGTGCGACACAAATTGTGTCGCATAACCCGATAAAGAGAGTCGGGATGATGTCAGTAGATCAGGGCCCTTGTGTGTCATCAGTGGTTAAGGTAGAGATCAGCATTACTGCCGCTTGCATCACAGCCCTTGTGTCAGGATTTCCTCAGAACAATACCGCAGTATAGTGAATGTACAGTAGACTCCGACTTTCGATTTACGGGAAGACACGAGGACAACCATCCAGCAGACACCCATGGACCATGATGCATCACTGCTATCTGTCTAGTTAGCATGTTTCACTTCAATAGGAGACACAGCTGTGACCTTTCTTCATCCTTATTCCATGACTCGGAGGAGAACTCCACGACTCGATTTCTTAAATCTTCCAGTTCCGCTTTCATGTTGATGCGAAGTTCCATGTTCCCCAGGACAGATCTTCTCTATTGATAGAAACTAAGTGCATGTGATTGAGGGGAAGACCCATTAATGTCTATAGGAAACATCATCTAAATATTGCATAAGAGGTGATTTCATATACAGTGGAGGAATCACCGCAAAACACCTACGCTGCCTGTCTGCAGACTTCAGCACATTTCTAAAGAAAAAAAACACGTATTGTAGTTATATTCCCGGACATTAGAAGAGAGTTATATTCTTGTATATAGGAGCAGTATTATAGTAGTTATATTCTTGTACAGAGGAGGCAGTATTATAGTAGTTATATTCTTGTATATAGGAGTAGTATTATAGTAGTTATATTCTTGTATATAGGAGGCAGTAATATAGTAGTTATATTCTTGTATATAGGAGCAGTATTATAGTAGTTATATTCTTGTATATAGGAGCAGTATTATAGTAGTTATATTCTTGTATATAGGAGGCAGTATTATAGTAATGTTCTTGTACATAGGAGCAGTATTATAGTAGTTATATTCTTGATACATAGGAGGCAGTATTATAGTAGTTATATTCTTGTATATAGGAGCAGTATTATAGTAGTTATATTCTTGTATATAGGAGCAGTATTATAGTAGTTATATTCTTGTATATAGGAGGCAGTAATATAGTAGTTATATTCTTGTATATAGGAGGCAGTATTATAGTAGTTATATTCTTGTATATAGGAGCAGTATTATAGTAGTTATATTCTTGTATATAGGAACAGTATTATAGTAGTTATATTCTTGTATATAGGAGCAGTATTATAGTAGTTATATTCTTGTATATAGGAGCAGTATTATAGTAGTTATATTCTTGTATATAGGAGCAGTATTATAGTAGTTATAGCAAATTGAGAAAAAGGTTGCTTCTGCACTCACCCTTCTTGCGCTGTGTCACTGAGTTAGTCCATGTACGGCCGGCCGCTGTACGGGAGATGATACGGAGAGATCGCTACAGCCGGAGCTGAGCGGTGACAGCTACGAGCTCGTTTCGCGGTTAAAACCGCTTCTTCGGGCCTCACCTCGTGTCTGTCCGAGCGCATCCTTTATCTGGGCGCTCCTATGACGTCATCCTCGGTAGGAGGAGACTAGTGTTACCTGTTCAGGTACGTGATTGACATTCACAAAAAAAATTTTTATCAAAGTGAATAAAAACAAAGAAGTTGCAATAAGAATATAAAAATGTGTAAGGGGCGAGTGAGATAAATTCAAACAAAAGGGGAAGTTTTTATGTACACGTGGATTGCAGAATTAGTTTTTGTCAGTGTACGGGGCGTAATACACTGGAGCTCACAGAAATACTGTAAGCTCATTGCGATCATGAAGCCCCAAAATGCCCATGGCATCGGTCTTAATGATCCAATGTGCCTCTCGCTGTCGGAGGACTTTCTCTCTGGCTGTGCCCCCGGTGGCTATTTTTTCTAAGCCGCAGAAAATCAGTGTTTTTTCATCACTGTTGTGGTGAGCCTTCATATGCTCGATTAGTCTGGCCGAGCCGATCCCTGTTTTAAAGGGACCGTTTGTGCTCCCTGAATCTAGAAAAAAGGCAGCGTTTGGTGGACCCTATGTAGTACCTTTTACAAGGACATAGGATCGCATATATGACCCATTCTGATCTGCAGAAAATAAAGTCATGTATAGAAATGTCACAGTTTCCCAATTTTATGTAGGCGCCTCTGTACATCTGGGGGCAGTGAATACATGTCCCACATTTGTAATTTCCTTTTAATTCATTTTTCGCCATCCAGTTCTCGCCAAGTTTTTTGCTGGAGAAAGAGGAGGAGACTAATTGGTTTTTCAGACTTTCACTCCTGCGGAAAGTGACCAGCGGTTTTTTCGTTGCGGCTTTTTGTAGGACAGGATCTCTTTCGAGAATGTGCCAATTATTAAGGAGAGCTTTTCTGATGACAGTGGCAAGAGGGTTATATTGAAAAGAAAAAACAAATCTCTGCTCTTCAATGTCTTTATCCGTTTTAGCAGACGTGGCATGTTTTTTATTTTTCTTATATTTTTTGTTGATCAAGTCACTGCGGGGGATCTTTTTCACTCTCTCCAGAGCTTCTTTTAGTAACCTGGGAGGATAACCTCTTTCTTGGAATCTGCTGGTGAGTTCGTCAGCTTGTTTTATGAAACCTTCTTCTGTACTATTAATCTTTTTTATCCGGAGGTATTGGCTGTATGGTAGAGCATTTTTTGTGTGCTGAGGATGATAGCTTTGGTAGTGGAGATACGAGTTGGTGGCTGTCTCCTTTCTGTATCCTGTAGTTGTTATGTTGCCATCTCTAATGTGGATCTCTACTTCCAGAAATTCAATTTTTTCGGCTGAAAATTTACTGGTGAAGAACATGTTCATTCTGTTATGATTGTTTAGGTACTGCACAAACTCGTTGAATTCGGATTCTTCGCCTTCCCATGCAATAAACACATCGTCCACAAAGCGACTGTACAATTTAATATGCCCGATATAAGGATTTTGTAAACTGTAGATGATCTTCTGCTCAAGTGCTGCCAAAAAAAGGTTTGCGAAGGTACATGCGACCGGAGTCCCCATCGCCGTACCTGTACGCTGGGAGTACCAATCCCCATCAAATGTGAAGCAATTGTTGGTGAGAATTAACTCCAAGCCCTCTTTCACAAAGTTAGTGTAAGCTTCACTTTTACCGGCGGTGATCAGGAAATCACCTATTACCCGGATCCCCAATTCTTGTGGGATCCGGGTATAGAGGCTCTCTACATCAATGGTAGCCAGTCTGTAGGAGTCAGACCATTGGGTGCTGTCTAGAGTTTTTAGGAAGCTGTCTGTGTCCTTCAGGTAGGAAGGTACACTTTCCAGTAAAGGTCTCAATAGCCAGTCCAGATACTGGGAGAGGTATTCCAAGGGTGCCCCAATTCCTGCAACATTGGGTCTCCCCGGGGGAGATTCCAGGCTTTTGTGAACCTTAGGTAAAAAATACCAGTGCGTTTTTTTTGCGCATTCTGGTATAAGCTTTTCAGCCTTCTTCTTGTCTAGAAGTCCTTTCTCCACATTTTTGTGCAAATATGTTCTCAGCCTGGAAATTATTTTATTTGTGGGATCCGTGGCAAGGGGCAGGTATACCTCCTGGTTCTTTAATTGACGGTGCGCTTCCTTCAGGTAATACTCTTTTGACATCACCACTACACTCCCACCTTTGTCGGCTTTTTTGATGACCAAGTCTTGTCTGGTGCGGAGCCATTTGAGTGCTTTTTGTTCTTTCAAGGATAAATTACTTGTGGTACTGGGATAGATGAGGGATTTGACATCTTTCATCACCTGAGCAGAAAATATATCGAGGCTACTCCCTGGTTGTATTTGGGGGGTAAAAGTGGACGGTACCCCTCCTTTAAATGTGTCAGGTGGGGGTATAATTTCCTCCTGCGATATGGGGTTGCTGTCTCTGTCCATATTCACCAGATCAAGAAGGCATTCTTGCTCAAATGGTGAAAAGGTTCCTGGTGCGAAAAATCCTAAAGGGCCAATGCTGGCTTGTACTTCTCCTTCTTTAACCACAATGGGTTTACTGGTTTTATTGGTGGCTGTCTCAAAGAATTTATGCAGATTTATTCTCCTTATTCCTTTAAAGAGGTCCACTTCAAAAGAAACAGGATTGAAGGGGGCAGGGATACAGTAATTTAGTCCTTTGGATAATAGTGTCAAACAGTCATCATCCAAAGGGATGTCGGAAAGATTAAGTACTGTGGAGGTTTTTATGTTTTCTTGTTCCAGGTCACTTGTCTTCTGGGTCTTTGTGTTCTTCCTTTTTCTGCCCCGCCTGATGCGTTTTCTGGCGGGGCTCTTGCGTTTTTTGAAACCTCTATTGTCTTGTCCTCCTCTCTGGTAACATTCTCTTCTGCAGAGCTGGAATCGGTATCCGATGTCCAGTATTCTCTGTTTTTGGTCCGTGGTTTAGTATATTTCTTCCTCGGTACTCTTTTTTTCTGTTCTCTGTCCTGTTTCCATTCGAAAATGCGGTCATTTTCGTAACCATCTTATCCCGTAGAAATTTGTCTTTTTTTCTTTCCTTAATTTCTGCTTGTATGGGGATAAGTCTTTTTTCTAATTTCTGCAGGAACTGTTGCGATTGTCCTTCGGTAAGTCTTTTCCTTAGTTCTGTCTTGCATTTCAATAATTCTGTGGTTACAGAATTATGTTCTTCCTCATTTCTTTTTAAGATTAAATTCATCATTTTCTCAGCAGTATCTAGTTGGATTTGTTTCCATTCTGCTTCAAACTGGGGGTCGGATTGGTACTGTGATGCCTCTCTGAAATGACGTAATCCTCTTGGTACTCTTTTGCTGCTTTGATATGATTTCAGAGATTTCACGGTCCAGAAAACTTCTTTTTCTGCTAGGTTACTAATTCTGTATTCCAAGTTTCGTGTACTGATGACCTGCGTGTCATCTTTAGTATTGCATTCTTCAAAAAATTCCTCAACGTTTTCTCTCCCTAAACTTAGGGCTTCGGCCTGGTGATCCATACTTGATTCCCCTTCTTCATGCACTTCCATGTGCGACATCATCATATGATGGAAGAAAAAAGATCCCGGAGTCCGTGGGTATGCGAGTAGCGTGCAAAGTCCAAAAAATGGGTACAATACAAAAAATGTGGAGGGGAGATAAAGAGATAGGACCGCACCGCGGTCACCCACAATATCCGGGAGTGTGTACACTGTGACAGGGGATGTCGGAGGTATGGAGCGGGGTGGTGCAAAAAAGCAGGAGAGAACAATGTCCAAAATAGCAAATTGAGAAAAAGGTTGCTTCTGCACTCACCCTTCTTGCGCTGCTTCACTGTGTCACTGAGTTAGTCCATGTACGGCCGGCCGCTGTACGGGAGATGGTACGGAGAGATCGCTGCAGCCGGAGCTGAGCGGTGACAGCTACGAGCTCGTTTCGCGGTTAAAACCGCTTCTTCGGGCCTCACCTCGTGTCTGTCTGAGCGCATCCTTTATCTGGGCGCTCCTATGACGTCATCCTCGGTAGGAGGAGACTAGTGTTACCTGTTCAGGTACGTGATTGACATTCACAACATTTTTTTTTATCAAAGTGAATAAAAACAAAGAAGTTGCAATAAGAATATAAAAATGTGTAAGGGGGGAGTGAGATAAATTCAAACAAAAGGGGAAGTTTTTATGTACACGTGGATTGCAGAATTGGTTTGTGTCAGTGTACGGGGCGTAATACACTGGAGCTCACAGAAATACTGTAAGCTCATTGCGATCATTAAGCCCCAAAATGCCCATGGCATCGGTCTTAATGATCCAATGTGCCTCTCGCTGTCGGAGGACTTTCTCTCTGGCTGTGCCCCCGGTGGCTATTTTTTCTAAGCCGCAGAAAATCAGTGTTTTTTCATCACTGTTGTGGTGAGCCTTCATATGCTCGATTAGTCTGGCCGAGCCGATCCCTGTTTTAAGGGACCGTTTGTGCTCCCTGAATCTAGAAAAAAGGCAGCGTTTGGTGGATCCTATGTAATACCTTTTACAGGGACATAGGATCGCATATATGACCCATTCTGATCTGCAGAAGATAAAGTCATGTATAGAGATGTCACAGTTTCCCAATTTTATGTAGGCGCCTCTGTACATCTGGGGGCAGTGAATACATGTCCCACATTTGTAGTTTCCTTTTAATTCATTTTTCGCCATCCAGTTCTCGCCAAGTTTTTTGCTGGAGAAAGAGGAGGAGACTAATTGGTTTTTCAGACTTTCACTCCTGCGGAAAGTGACCAGCGGTTTTTTCATTGCGGCTTTTTGTAAGACAGGATCTCTTTCGAGAATGTGCCAATTATTGAGGAGAGCTTTTCTGATGACAGTGGCAAGAGGGTTATATTGAAAAGAAAAAACAAATCTCTGCTCTTCAATGTCTTTTTCCGTTTTTGCAGACGTGGCATGTTTTTTATTTTTCTTATATTTTTTGTTGATCAAGTCACTGCGGGGGATCTTTTTCACTCTCTCCAGAGCTTCTTTTAGTAACCTGGGAGGATAACCTCTTTCTTGGAATCTGCTGGTGAGTTTTATGAAGAGCAGAGATTTGTTTTTTCTTTTCAATATAACCCTCTTGCCACTGTCATCAGAAAACCTCTCCTAAATAATTGGCACATTCTCGAAAGAGATCCTGTCCTACAAAAAGCCGCAATGAAAAAACCGCTGGTCACTTTCCGCAGGAGTGAAAGTCTGAAAAACCAATTAGTCTCCTCCTCTTTCTCCAGCAAAAAACTTGGCGAGAACTGGATGGCGAAAAATGAATTAAAAGGAAACTACAAATGTGGGACATGTATTCACTGCCCCCAGATGTACAGAGGCGCCTACATAAAATTGGGAAATTGTGACATTTCTATACATGACTTTATTTTCTGCAGATCAGAATGGGTCATATATGCGATCCTATGTCCCTGTAAAAGGTACTACATAGGGTCCACCAAACGCTGCCTTTTTTCTAGATTCAGGGAGCACAAACGGTCCCTTAAAACAGGGATCGTCTCGGCCAGACTAATCGAGCATATGAAGGCTCACCACAACAGTGATGAAAAAACACTGATTTTCTGCGGCTTAGAAAAAATAGCCACCGGGGGCACAGCCAGAGAGAAAGTCCTCCGACAGCGAGAGGCACATTGGATCATTAAGACCGATGCCATGGGCATTTTGGGGCTTCATGATCGCAATGAGCTTACAGTATTTCTGTGAGCTCCAGTGTATGATGCCCCGTACACTGACAAAAACTAATTCTACAATCCACGTGTACATATAATTTCCCCTTTTGTTTGAATTTATCTCACTCCCCCCTTACACATTTTTATATTCTTATTGCAACTTCTTTGTTTTTATTCACTTTGATAAAAAAAAATTTTGTGAATGTCAATCACGTATGTTATGCCTAGCGCTCCGGGTCCCCGCTCCCCCCCGGAGCGCTCACGGCGTCTCTCTTCCCGCAGCGCCCCGGTCAGTCCCGCTGACCGGGAGCGCTGCACTGTCATGGCCGTCGGGGATGCGATTCGCACAGCGGGACGCGCCCGCTCGCGAACCGCATCCCAGGTCACTTACCCGTCCCGGTCCCCTGCTGTCATGTGCTGGCGCGCGCGGCTCCGCTCTCTAGGGCACGCGCGCGCCAGCTCTCTGAGACTTAAAGGGCCAGTGCACCAATGATTGGTGCCTGGCCCAATTAGCTTAATTGGCTCCCACCTGCTCCCAGACTATATCTGCTCACTGCCCCTGCACTCCCTTGCCGGATCTTGTTGCCTTGTGCCAGTGAAAGCGTTTAGTGTGTCCAAAGCCTGTGTTACCTGAACCCTTGCTATCCTTCTTGACTACGAACCTTGCCGCCTGCCCCCGACCTTCTGCTACGTCTGACCTTGCCTCTGCCTAGTCCTTCTGTCCCACGCCTTCTCAGCAGTCAGCGAGGTTGAGCCGTTGCTAGTGGATACGACCTGGTTGCTACTGCCGCAGCAAGACCATCCCGCTTTGCGGCGGGCTCTGGTGAAAACCAGTAGCCTCTTAGAACCGGTCCACCAGCACGGTCCACGCCAATCCCTCGCTGACACAGTGGATCCACAACCTGTGAGACGAATCGTGACAACGTACCTGAACAGGTAACACTAGTCTCCTCCTACTGAGGATGACGTCATAGGAGCGCCCAGATAAAGGATGCGCTCGGACAGACACGAGGTGAGGCCCGAAGAAGCGGTTTTAACCGCGAAACGAGCTCGTAGCTGTCACCGCTCAGCTCCGGCTGTAGCGATCTCTCCGTATCATCTCCCGTACAGCGGCCGGCCGTACATGGACTAACTCAGTGACACAGCGCAAGAAGGGTGAGTGCAGAAGCAACCTTTTTCTCAATTTGCTATTTTGGACATTGTTCTCTCTTGCTTTTTTGCACCACCCCGCTCCATACCTCCGACATCCCCTGTCACAGTGTACACACTCCCGGATATTGTGGGTGACCGTGGTGCGGTCCTATCTCTTTATCTCCCCTCCACATTATAGTAGTTATATTCTTCTATATAGGAGCAGTATTATAGTAGTTATATTCTTGTACAGAGGAGGCAGTATTATAGTAGTTATATTCTTGTATATAGGAGCAGTATTATAGTAGTTATATTCTTGTATATAGGAGCAGTATTATAGTAGTTATATTCTTGTATATAGGAGCAGTATTATAGTAGTTATATTCTTGTATATAGGAGCAGTATTATATTAGTTATATTCTTGTACATAGGAGGCAGTATTATAGTAGTTATATTCTTGTATATAGGAGCAGTATCATAGTAGTTATATTCTTGTATATAGGAGCAGTATTATAGTAGTTATATTCTTGTATATATGAGCAGTATTATAGTAGTTATATTCTTGTATATAGGAGCAGTGTTATAGTAGTTATATTCCTGTATATAGGAGCAGTATTATAGTAGTTATATTCCTCTATATAGGAGCAGTATTATAGTAGTTATATTCTTGTATATAGGAGCAGTATTATAGTAGTTATATTCTTGTATATATGAGCAGTATTATAGTAGTTATATTCTTGTATATAGGAGCAGTATTATAGTAGTTATATTCTTGTATATATGAGCAGTATTATAGTAGTTATATTCTTGTATATAGGAGCAGTATTATAGTAGTTATATTCCTGTATATAGGAGCAGTATTATAGTAGTTATATTCCTGTATATAGGAGCAGTATTATAGTAGTTATATTCCTCTATATAGGAGCAGTATTATAGTAGTTATATTCCTGTATATAGGAGCAGTATTATAGTAGTTATATTCCTGTATATAGGAGCAGTATTATAGTAGTTATATTCTTGTATATAGGAGCAGTATTATAGTAGTTATATTCCTGTATATAGGAGCAGTATTATAGTAGTTATATTCCTCTATATAGGAGCAGTATTATAGTAGTTATATTCTTGTATATAGAAGCAGTATTGTAGTACTGCAGTCTACACTGCAGATGTTTTATCATATATCAGAAGGCAATTTCAATGACTCCATTAGTTAATATGAAAATATGATTAAACAAGGCAGAATCTGGTCATGTGACACTACCCCCATTTGATTTCTATACATCTACAAATCTACACATGACTGTGCCGTGTGCTGTCTATATTTTACAGTCTGCAGTCATTTACTGAAACTCCATGTGAATAAGATTTTGCTCCTCTGGCAGCTGGCAGCCAGGTGTCCTATTAACATGGATCGCCTCAGGCCTCCCAAATATCCGACCGCAAATGTTAAGTTATACGGAGGATGATTCAGAAGGCGGAATTCTTTGATTGAGTCATCCCTGGCCCGGCGTCCAGCACTCTCAACACTTCACTAGGTGCTCAATAATTTATACAATACACACAGAAAATCTGGAGAGATATATGATGCCAATAAGGGGAGAGGAGATGTTGGTGCTTATAGGACCTGCGTCATCTGCTCTATTAGCACATCTGGACATGGCAGGGGGAGTCTTCTGCTTATAACCCCCCCCCCCACCTGGCACATACATCAGCTCTCTCTGGTGGGCTCAGCATTACCTGGCTACACCATGCAATACCATATGTTTCCTCTAGTGGCCGCCTGCAGGTTCTCTTCTCAGACTTCTGGCGTTCACAGATCGCTGGATGATGGACATTATTTTAAGACCATTTTTAAAAACTAATATTAATCTTAGAGAATATGTACTCATATGTAGGGATGTCCTGATACAGATACTGGTATTGGTGCCGATAACAGACTTTTGAACCAGTGTCCCCAATACCCATCCTGATAGCCACAGACCATAAAAAATTCCTCTCATCTCCCCTCCGCTCCCTTGCTGAGGTCATTTCATCGTTCGCCCCATTATCCGGAGTGTTGCAGGACCTGCCGCGTACTGACGTTATTTAATTGCGACGTAGATAATGGAACGGAGGAGAAGTTCCTGCACCACTGTCAGGAGAGTGGAGGGTGTAGAAGCCTCAGAGGGGGAGTGGAGGGAATGTGAGAGGGATTTTTATTATTTACTTTTGGTGGTGGTGGTGGTGGTGGTGGGGGGGGGGGGGACTTATTGGTTGAAACTAATTAGTGTGGCATCTACCTAATAGGATGTTCCCCATCTGCTTTACAACCTTACTACTGGGGCCTTCTACCTAATAGGGTGATTCTCTTTGGCCCTTTTTTGTACTTCTACTTAAAAGGGGAGGATTCCTCACCTACTGGGGCTTCTACCTAATAGGTGGGATTCCCAACCTAACTAATGGGTTAATGGGTGCTTGTATCTTATGGGGTGGATTCCCTACCTACCTAACAATGTGTGTGTGGGCAGGGGGGATTACCTACCTTGGGGGCTTCTACTTAATAGGAGGGGATTCCATACTACTGGAGCTTCTATCTAATGGGAAGGGGGGGGGGGCTCCTACCTACCTACTGGGGTATTCTACCTACTTATTAGGGGCTTCTACGTAATAAGAAGGGAGGATTACCTACCTACTGGGGGCTTCTACCTAATAGGAGGGGATTCCATACTAATGGAGCTTCTATCTAATGGGAAAGATAAAGAAAAAAGAGAGGGCAGCGCCTCGTGTAATCCTGCGAGCTTCAGTAAAAAGGCGAGGGTCTGGTATATGGACTCTCACCTGCTGAACCTCTTGGTATTTAGCATATCACCCCAGCTATTGGGGTATCAGCGGAACTGCAGGCCGTAGGAGCTTGACTGGATACCGTGACTTTGGGTCCAGTAATCAGACAAAATAAAATAAAAGGAAAAAACTCCAAGGTGGCGCTGTTCCAGCAAAAACATGAACTTCTGATATTTCGCTTAAAAAACCATATTTATTGATAAAATCAGTTTAGCAAGCCCATAACAAAGCAAGACGCGTTTCGGGTCCCTGCGTACCCTTTGTCAATTGCAGAGTGTTGATAATTGGTATCATGTGTACTTGAAAGAAGTATCAGTACTCGTATTTGGTCTTAAAAAAAACATGGTATCGGGACTAATATATACACATTAGCCACATTTTTGTTCTCATGGACGCTGGCACCTTTGCCAGGACTGTGGGTTTAAAGACGTAAGCAGCATCATAGGCCAGGACACTTGGGTAATATGGGTGTAAAGGGCACTGGTAATCCTTTTGTGGGAAACTGGACTAACAAAGAGGTTGAAACAACCACATGATAAATATAAATACATGGTAAATATAAATACAGAATTTTTCTTTTTTTATTAGTACACTGAAGGCTTAGCTGTACAAGAAACCTTGAGTAACAACAGAAGATGCATAAAATATTCATCGGTATACAATAATGTAAAGACTGTAAATTGCACACATCAAATCTGATTCTTGTTCCTCCAGTCTATGATTTTGTATTCTTGTAAAGTAAATTACGAACCATCTCCGGCTCCTGAGAAGCGTCTCCTGTGTGGGTCCAATCAGCACGGCCTTTGTCTCCTTCCCTGCCGTGTTGGCTTCTCTACCGTCTGTAGCTTCCAGTGATTATAAAAGAATCATTAACCCAATGGAAAACACCAGGTAAACAAATCAGTTTATTTCAATGAGATGGAGAGGAAAGGATCCGGTAATCAGACAATCACGGGGCAGGACGTGCGCCAAACATGAGCAGACTGCAGATTATATGGTAGGAAAATGTGAAAAGAATGTCAATAGATGATAGATAGATAGATAGATAGATAGATATGAGATAGATAGATACAGGGGTGTAGCTATAGAGGTAGCAGTCGCACCAGGGCCCTGGTGCCTAAGGGGGCCCCAAAGCACATCTGTCCCATAAGAGACCAGTATGATAATTGCTATATGTGGCCCTGTTGCAAATTTTGAATCAGGGCCCAAAAGCTACAAGCTATGCCTCTGGATAGGTAAATAGATATGAGATAGATACAAGTAGGAGAATACAGCAGCACACTGCTAGCACAAGCATATAGATGAAATATGAAATGCTATATTGCTATAATGGAAAATTGAGGTGCTTCGCTTACCATTTGGCCAAATAGTTTGTACCATCCCACAACGATAAGGTGACCTCGTTGGGACGAACCCTACACTATGAATGTGCCTCTGAGCAGTCAGTTACCAGGCTTGTAAGGTCTGAGACATCCAGCACCTTATAAGATGGGAGGGGTGCAGGAACCAACATGGAGGTAGCCACTCCCCCCATATGTATAACACAAAAAAGGATAAGGTGGCCTGCACATACTGATACACAACTATTGCATGGACCCAGCATACAGGTGTATGCTGCTAGGCTAAATATACACAAGCAGGAGAATACAACAGCACACTGCTAGCACAAAGATATAAATGAAATATGAAATGCTATATTGCTATAATGAAAAATGAAAAATTGAGGTGCTTTGCTCACTATTTGGCCAAAATAGTGCGTACCATCCCACCATGATAAGGTGACCTCATTGGGATGGACCCTACACTATGAATGTGCCTCTGTGTCTTTTTCAATAGATAAATAGATATAAGAGAAATAGATAGATAGATAGATATGACATAGATAGATAGATAGATATGAGAGAATAGATAGATAGATATGAGATAGATAGATAGATTAGTGTTGCTCGCGAATATTCGCAATGCGAATTTTATTCGCGAATATAGCACTATATATTCGTAATGACGAATATTCGTTTTTTTTTTGTTTTTTTTCTTTTTTTCTTCTTCACAGTACACATCACAGTGATCCCCCCTCTCTGCTTCCAGCTTGTGTGGTGTAAAGAAGGCTCTAATACTACTGTGTGAGACTGGTGCTCGAATTTTCGCATATACGAAAATGTGCATATGCTAATTTTCGCATTTGCGAATTTTCGCTTATGCAAATTTTCGCATATGCTAATTTTCGCATACGCGGATTTTCGCATATGCGAAAATAAAACGCGAATATTACGAATATGCGAATTTAGCGAATTTATGACGAATATTCGTCCATATATTCGCGAAATATCGCAAATTCGAATATGGCCTATACCGCTCAACACTAAGATAGATAGATATGAGATAGATGGATAATCTGCAATGTTTTAAATTTTAGTTAAACTTTTTGCAAAGAAAATGAAAGTAAAAAAAAAGGAAATGAGAGTCTATACTATCACTAGTTAGAGGTCAGGAAGGTAATGTTACTGATTCATGCAAAATACTACAAAAATATCAGAGCTTTGTCATGAAAGTATTGGGCAAAAGGTTTGACAGTAGACAGAGAGAACCGGAACAGGGAAAACTGCAGTGACATCAGCCAGTCACAAGATGTAGAACTGGACTTGGCCAATAGCAGGCGCCTTTCCTCGATCCTAACAATGGCTCCCAGTACTCACAATGTACCACATTTTCTTCGGTTGCCATCACGTGCAAAATCATAGAATGTTGCAGAATCTAACAGAATTTTGTGGACACAAGTTTTTGGGATCATAGATCATAAGTGGAAAACACTTTTGTTACATCTCACAAATATGTGATCTTGTTTTTATCTTGATTTTAAGGTCATGTACTGAGTGACCTGTTTAGGTAAAATGGTGTCCAACTGGGGTGCAATTATCATTTTATTTATGGAGGTTTATTTATGGACGGCATTGATCAGTGTTATTGGCGCTCCACTTGTACAGGCTGCTGAGGCTGCCTGAATACGAAAGGAGGAAGACTGCTAAGAGACCCCCACCCATCCTCTTGGCTGATTGGGACCTCTTGATTTCAACATGGTGGTCCCTATTTGCATCTCTGAGCAAACGGCAAATACATTTTGCCATGTTTAGCAATTTGGGAATACCTCTAAGAGCAATAACATTATCAGCCTGTCACCTGAGCATTACCCCATAAGCACTCAGGGTTTTTCCGTTTTTTCAATTTAGCTTTTTCCTCCTTACCTTTTAAAAATCATAACCATTTAATTTTGCACCTACAGACCCATATGATGTTTTTTTTTTTTTGCGCCACCAATTCTACTTTGTAATGACATCAGTCATTTTACCCAAAAATCTACAGCGAAACCCAAAAAAAAATCATTGTGTGACAAAATAAAAATAAAAAATAAAAACATTTTGTAAATTTTGGGGGCTTCCGTTTCTACACAGTACATTTTTCGGTAAAAATGACACCTTCTCTTTATTCAGTAGGTTCATACCATTAAAATGATCCCCTACTTATATAGGTTTGATTTTGTCGCACTTCTGGAAAAAATCATAACTACATGCAGGAAAATTGATACATTTAAAAATGTCCTCTTCGGACCCCTATAACATTTTTTCACAATTTTTCCGCATACGGGGATGCGTGAGGACTAATTTTTTGCGCCGTGATCTGAGGTTTTTATCGGTACCATTTTTGCTTTGATTAGATTTTTTGATTTGATTAAGCTTTTTATTCATTTTTTATGGTATAAAAAGTGACCAAAAATAAGCTATTTTGGACTTTGGAATTTTTTTACTGTGCGGTTTAATTAATGATATATTTTTATAGTTTGGACATTTACGCACGCGGCGATACCACATACGTTTATATTTATTTTTATTTACATAGTTAAATTTTTTTAATGGGAAAAGGGGGGGGGGGGTGATTCAAACTTCTATTAGGGAAGGGGTTAAATCACATTTATTAACGATTTTTCTTAAACTTTTTTTTGCAATGTTATAGCCCCCATAGGGGACTATAACATGCAGCAGATTGATTGCATACACTGATCAATATTATGCCATAGTATTTCATTGATCAGTGTTATCGGCGCTCCACTGCTCCTGCCTGGATCTCAGGCACAGAGCAATGAATCGACTATTGGAAAACGAGGAGGCAGGTAGCTTTGATTGCCGAGTCTGAAGGGTCAATACCGGGCATCACCGTGATCAGTCATGTCCGGTATTAGCCGGGGGTTCCGGCCGTTGATAGCCGTCGGGACCGACCCAATATCGCGGAAGCCGGCGCAGGACGAAAATATACGTCCTGCGTCGTTAAGGAGTTAGGAGGACCTACTATACTCACAGACTGACAACAACCACCATTATTACCACCACAGACAATACAACATATATATATATATATATATACACATATATACACAAACGAATGGGCAACAGCACCAATATTGTGGAAAAAATGGTGGTCTTTATTCAGGCACAAGCGTGTGCGATGTATCGGCTTGCTCACCAAGCCATTTTCAAAAATCAAATAGAAAAATCAGTGAATATTTATGGTCACTCAGGACCCATCAATTAATAAAACAATCAGTAAATATTGTATAAAAACATGATCGTGCATATATAAAGTGCATTTAAGAGATTCATATCAAAATACGAGCTAGGTAACAACTGCCCCACACAAACCAATAGGAGAAGACAGAAGGCCTGGGTGTTTATTGCTATTCGTAACAAAAACACGGTCAGTAATAGTTCTTAAAGGGGTACTCCACTACACCAGCATTTGGAACATTTAGTTCAGAACGCTTGGTGTGGGCTGCGCCCCTCATGACATCACACCACGCCCCCTTAATGCACAAGACATCACGAGGGGAGTGGCCTTGACGTTACGACCCCTGCAGGCCACACCCAGCTGGGGCAGTGGAATACCCCTTTAAGCTATGTGGGTGAAGAGGGTACATTTCCAGATGGGCCTCTATGTCTCAGGGTCACACAGACCCTCTGTGGAGCAATGCTAAGGTACAATGACATCTTCTAAACGTGTGCAGGTAGAATTAAGGATTTACATGTCAGGAACCTTTAGGCAAAGAAACCTGATGGTTTAAAAGGTTGTTTCATAAATAAAACTTATGTGTCTGATCCATGGGGGTCCAACCACAGGGGGCCCATGTCCCCCAAAGTAAATGGAATAGCAGTTGAGCATGTTCTGTGTTGGTCCATTAAAGGGGTACTCCAGCACTACGACATCTCATCCCATATCCAAAGGATAGGGGATAAGATGCCTGATCGCGGGGGTCCCCCGTGATCTTTCACGCAGCACCCCGCATGTGCGCTCCGGGTCTGATGACTGCCGATCACGGGGCCGGAGTATTGTAACGTCACGGCTCCGCCTCCGTGTGACATCACACTCCGCCCCCTCAAGCAAGCCTATGGGAGGGGGCATGACAGCTTTCATAGGTTTGCATTGAGAAGGCGGAGCGTGATGTCACAGGGGGGCGGAGCCGTTATGTTACACTGCTCCGACCCCATGATCGCCACTCATCAGACCTGCAGCGAACATGCCCCCGGGACTTATGATAACGGGGTGCTGGGTGCAAGATCACGGGGGTCCCCCGCAATCAGCACCGGAGTATCCCTTTAAAACTCTATGGAACTGCCATGGATAGCTCAGTGCCACTACTCCATTCACATGGAGGGACCAGGGAGCCTGTTCTTATGATTAGTAGGTGTCCCAGAAGTTGGATCCCTACCGATCAGATACTTATCCTGTGGACAGGTGATACGTTTTAATCTCGGAATAACCCCCTTTGACAAGGCAAAAACAAAAATCTGCCAAAATAAATATTTCCTCTCTCTTTCCCAAGATGAAGTGATGTATAAACAGGTAAAATGAGAAGGTTTAGAATTTCTTTCAGCGTAAACAGAAATTTGCCGAGACTGAATAAAAACATAGACTTCATATCAACATAATGTGGGAGGTGTAAAGTAAAACATCTCCGGGAAGTTTATTTTACCCGTCAGATTTGCAGACGCAATAAGAAGCGATCTCAGGAAAGGCAAATCTCACACTGTGCAGACTGCTGGGGCTCTCGGCCCCTGTCTGATCATGGCACAAAGGATGGTACAAGCTCCAATGCCCCTACAGAGAAGGGCAACCGTGTGAGGGTATAAGGGGGGAACTACAAGTGGTTTGTAGCCTTCATGTGGTGCCCACCTCTGTGATGCCCACCTCTGACTGTTGGTACCTGGAGTGTTCCTACATTAAACTAATCCTAGTTTGACATACATGCCAGCACAGACTCTGATCCTCCCTCAGCCTGACCAGTTACATTCCCTAAAATTTCTAACCTGTTCTCGCGATTGTGTTTTTTCCTGTTGTCACCGTTCCCTATCCCTTTGACTTAGGCTGGGTTCACATCACGTTTTGGCCATACTGTTTTCAATCCGTTTTTCTAAAGAAAACCGTATGGCAAAAAAACTGATGGAACAGTATGGAAAAAAATAAACCGTATGCGTTTTTAAACAGTATACTGTTTTTAAAAGTGCATACAGTTCCGTCAGTTTTTATAGAAAAAAAAACCATACGTTTTAGAAAATTTTGTCCATTTTTAATGGGAGGGGTCTTGGGTGGGGACTTTAGGATTCAAATGCGCATGTGCAAAGTAAAAACGTATACGTTTTTCCCGTATGGAACCGTATACATGTGCGTTTCCCATTGACGTCCATGTTTAAAAAAACGTATGCGGTTGCAGTACGGTTTTTAAACCGGAGACAAAATTGTGGTCAACCAAGGTTTTGACTCCGGTTTAAAAACCGTACTGCAACCGCATACATTTTTTTTTAACATGGACGTCAATGGGAAACGCACATGTATACGGTTCCATACGGGAAAAACGTATATGTTTTTACTTTGCACATGCGCATTTGAATCCTAAAGTCCCCACCCAAGACCCCTCCCATTAAAAATGGACAACATTTTCAAAAACGTATGTTTTTTTTTTAAATAAAAACTGACAGAACTGTATGCACTTTTAAAAACAGTATACTGTTTAAAAACGCATACGGTTTACTTTTTTCCCCATACTGTTCCATACGTTTTTTTGGCCATACGGTTTTCTTCACAAAAACGGATTGAAAACAGTATGGAAAAAATGTAGTGTGAACCCAGCCTTACCCTGCCTTTCTTATCTGCTCTGACCTCCTTTGGTCTGACCTTTTGCCTGCGCCTTGATCATTCTGCTGACTTTGTACTGTCCCACTGTCAAGATTTGACCCATCGCCTGTCCTGACTTTGTTTTGCCTCTGATTTTGTACTTCGCTGCCCTCTTGCTTCTGACCCTCTGGCTTATTCCTGTTTATTTATTTATTTTACTGCTTTTGTACCATATTTTACTCGTATGTCATTGACCTGGAATGTTTGATGCTTTGTGCACTTAGACCAGGGTAGGGACCGTTGCCCAGTTTAGGGTCACCATTAAGGATGAATCATCCTTGTAGACAGGGGCAGTGTTTGGGGCTATATCCAGGTCCCTACTCGGACGTAACACCTAATATACAGAAAAGAAAAAGTACATTGAAACCCCAACCTCTGTATGAGCGATCAAAAAAAAACAATATAACCATATAAACTTAATTCTAATAAAATACAGGGCGATGTATCAAGGGTTGGTAACACCAATAACCTCAAGCACGTGAACATTTTCCTTTTATTATCCATTGCCCTTCCACTCCGATCCCTCCGCTTCCTGTCAGGGACTTTTTCGAGCTCCATGGATTGCACAGTGTACCCGCAGCACTTAGGATAATGTGAATAAAAAATAGAGAAAAGTAGCCTTGAGTGGTTGGGTACATGTTTGTATTGTAGCTGACCCGTGGTTTTGGACTATCCCGGGCAGCTTGGCAGCACAAGGTGTTGGGCTATCTAAAGTATTGTTGTTGGACTAATTGTATATATACAGTGGTCCCTCAACATACGATGGTAATCCGTTCCAAATAGACCATCGTTTGTTGAAACCATTGTATGTTGAGGGATCCGTGCAATGTAAAGTATAGGGCAGTGGTCTACAACCTGTGGACCTCCAGATGTTGCAAAACTACAACACCCAGCATGCCCGGACAGCCAACGGCTGTTGTAGTTTTGCAACATCTGGAGGTCCGCAGGTTGAATACCACTGTTAGAGGAAGTTGTACTCACCTGTCCCCGCCGCTCCGGACCGTCACCGCTCGTCACCGCTGCCCTGGATGTCGCCCTCCATCGCTGTCGCTGCGTCCCCGGGGTGTCCCCACCGCTCCGGCAAGGCCTCTGCTTCCCCGGCATCCTCGCTCTCCGTCACCGCCATCACGTTGCTACACACGCCGCTCCTATTGGATCACGGGACGGCGTGCGCAGCGACGTGATGACGACGATGGAGAGCGCCGACAATGCAGGGGATCCCGAAGAGGATGGAGCCCCGAGGACAGGTAAGTGATCGTCAGCGGACCACACGGGGCACCGTAAACGGCTATCCAGTGGCAGCTGAAGCAGTCGGATAGCCGTTTATGCGATGGCCCCGACATACAAAAGCATCATATCTTGATGCTGCCTTCAACATGCGATGTCCTCTGAGAGTGATCGTATGCTGAAATGATCATATGTCGAGGCCATCGTAGGTCGAGGGGGTCACTGTACTACAATATCAGAGTAATATATTTTCCTAAATTAATTTAATTATTGTTCTATATATAAATATGTT
Source organism: Hyla sarda (assembly GCF_029499605.1). Classification (NCBI taxonomy): domain Eukaryota; kingdom Metazoa; phylum Chordata; class Amphibia; order Anura; family Hylidae; genus Hyla; species Hyla sarda. Next base: position 360,244,912 of record NC_079193.1, read on the forward strand.
TTCCATGTAATTGTGCCCATGAGACCCTGCAGTGAACCCCATGTGACCCTGCCTGCCAATGAGACCCCAAAAGTCTCCCCTGTATCGTGTGGTGCAGGGGAGGAGTTAGTCAGTCTCTAGTTTAGTGGCTCCTGAGTAGTGTTGAGCGGCATAGGCCATATTCCAATTTGCGAATATTCGCGAATATATGGACTAATATTCGTCATATATTCGCTAAATTCGCATATTCGTAATATTCTCATTTTATTTTCGCATATGCGAAAATTTGCGTATACGAAAATTAACATATGCGAAAATTAGCATATACAAAAATTAGCCTAAGCGAAAAGTCGCATATGCGAACATTAGCATATGCTAATGTTCGCATATGCGAAAATTCGCACGCCAGTCTCACACAGTATTATTAGAGCCTTCTTTACACCACACAAGCTGGAAGCAGAGAGGGATGATCACTGTGATTAGAGATGAGCGAACTTACAGTAAATTCGATTCGTCACGAACTTCTCGGCTCGGCAGTTGATGACTTTTCTTGCATAAATTAGTTCAGCTTTCCGGTGCTCCGGTGGGCTGGAAAAGGTGGATACAGTCCTAGGAGACTCTTTCCTAGGAATGTATCCACCTTTTCCAGCCCACCGGAGCACCTGAAGGCTGAACTAATTTACGCAGGAAAAGTCATCAACTGCCGAGCCGAGAAGTTCGTGACGAATCGAATTTACTGTAAGTTTGCTCATCTCTAACTGTGATGCAGCTTGTCATCCTGCAAGGATTACTTCCAAGGAGGAAATTCATGCCTCTGTGGAACAGTCTCCAGTACCTTGGCAGGACCCTCGCTACCAGGATTTAATCTTCAGTCTCAATTCAGTATAATTCTGTCCGGTGAAAGCACCACAAGCTTCAGCAAGGCAACATGGCTCCCAAGGGGTTACGCTGCGCTCTCACACCAAGGCCAGCTGTATGTGTAATACCGTCTGCACCAGCTCAGTAATGACCGTTATCCGTAACCTGACATCGGTGTGTTCATTTGCTCCCTGTGTCTGGCCCAGAAGAAGCTGCCTCCAACCTTGGACCGTGTATAGGATAACAGTGTCCTGGCGTCACAAAGTGATCAGGTACACTTACTAACACCCCGCGGACGCCACATATACAAGTTATATAATGTCCAGAAATATTGCTGCCCCTCAGAACACAGTGCATCATAAAAAGTCACCCCAAATGACAGGTATACTTTAGTACAGTTATTTGATATATTTTCTGAATTCAAATTATTGTTTTACAATTTTTGCCTTGAATTTATAAAAATAGATTTAATAGAAATGATGACAAATCCTTTTTTTTTTTTTTGTACAAGATAAAACAATCTTAATGTTGGGAATGACGGGTAAGTGAGGTGTCAGTAGATGACACCGCAGTCACACAGCAATGAGTGACGCTGATCCGCGCTGAGTAACATGTTAGTCGAAGTCAGGTGATGCCGGTGACAGCAAGACTACAGATGCTGCGAAACAGACTGACACATCTGCAATCTAGCCCCATCTAGCGGTGGGTGTTGGCCAGGAGATATAAGACAAGAATGAAGATGCAGAGTACAGGGAAATAAACCTTGTCAGAAGGCGCTGTTCAGAACATCAGAAGAATCAGGTGGAAGCCAGATCGAGATGAAAGTGCTAGACCATACAGACGCGTTTCGGAGGATCATACCTCCTTCCTCAGAATGGCATCTGAGGAAGGAGGTATGATCCTCCGAAACGCGTCTATCTGGTATTTAAATAAACACAGTGCTTCCTAGCACTTTCATCTCGATCTGGCTTCCACCTGATTCTTCTGATGTTCTGAACAGCGCCCACGGTATCTTGGGTAATACGCGAGGCGCTGTCCTCTTTTTTTCTCTTTTTCTTTCCACTAAGAATGAGGATGGGCTGTAAACGTTACTGTTGCTCTGGATGGGGAAGAAAAAGCTAAATCAGAGAGTCACATTGAATTGCTTCAGAGCAGTGGTCTCAAACTGTGGTCCTCCAGCTGTTGCAAAACTGCAACTCCAAGCATGCCTGGACAAGCCAACAGCTAGCGGCGGGCTCTTGACGCGAACGCGAACCCCCGCCATACCGGGCGGCCCCAGCCGATTACAGTATCTGAGGGCCACTGCTAATAGCTAGCATGCAGCTAGTCATTAACCCTTTAGATCACTGCTGTCGAAACTGCCAATGGTGTCCAAAGGGACCTTTAGACAGTCCCTGGTGGTATGGTGTGGTGGATCGTGGGGAAGTTATCCACTGTTAAAGGGGTACTCCGATTAAAAACTAAAAATATTTTTTTTTAAATCAACTGGTGGCAGGACACCGGCAGGAACACCAGGGCACACACACGTGTGTGTGCCCTGGCGTTCCTGCCGGTGTCCTGCTGTCTTGTGTTCATGTCCACGGTTTTTGTGGAATAAAGTATCGGTGCAACAATGACGGGTGAGTGCGGTTTTCTTCTACTGCTCCGATGCCATAGCGATTTGTGCCTTTCTTTACCTACAGGGTATTGCACCTCCAGTGATCTCATTGCACTCCTGACGCACGGATCCAATCATACCACAATACACCCTTTGCTTGCCAGTGCTGTGCCGGACATTCATTCATGTACCTACATACTTTGGATTCGTAAATTTCTTCTATTTAAAAATCTTAATCCCTCCAGTACTTATCAGCAGCTGTATACTACAGAGGAAGTTCTTTTCTTTTTGAATTTCTTTTCTGTCTGACCACAGTGCTCTCTGCTGACACCTTCGTCCATGTCAGGTACAGTCCAGAGCAGGAGAGGTTTGCTATGGGGATTTACCCCTGCTCTGGACATTTCCTAAAATGGACAGAGGTGTCAGCAGAGAACACTGTGGTCAGACGGGAAGGAAATTCAAAAAGAAAAGAACTTCCTCTGTAGAATACAGCAGCTGATAAGTACTGGAAGGATTAAGACTTTTTTTTAATAGAAGTAATTTACTAATCTGTTTAACTTTCTGGTACCAGTTGATTTAAAAAAAAAAAAAAAAAAAAATAATAATAATAATAAATTCAACCGGAGTACCCCTTTAAGTTGGCCAGAGATCTTACCTCACCTTCGTTCCCGGCCACAGCTCTGTAATTGATAGAGCCTGACTGCAGTAGGCTCTATCAATCGAGCGCAGAGCACATGCATCCATGCAGTTTGATCAATGCATTCTGCACCTGTCCCAGCAAATATACTGCAGCTGGGAGGTAAGTAGTAGAGATGAGCGAACTTACAGTAAATTCGATTCGTCACGAACTTCTCGGCTCGGCAGTTGATGACTTTTCCTGCATAAATTAGTTCAGCTTTCCGGTGCTCCGGTGGGCTGGAAAAGGTGGATACAGTCCTAGGAGACTCTTTCCTAGGAATGTATCCACCTTTTCCAGCCCACCGGAGCACCTGAAGGCTGAACTAATTTACGCAGGAAAAGCCATCAACTGCCGAGCCGAGAAGTTCGTGACGAATCGAATATACTGTAAGTTCGCTCATCTCTAGTAAGTAGCAGCAGGTACGTCCCTGCTCATGAAATACTATTCCAACAGCCATCATGCAATAGTGAGTGATTCTTTATTTATTCTCCATTTAAAGGGGTACTCCGGCCCTAAGACATCTTATCCCCTATCCAAAGGATAGGGGATAAGATGTTTGACCGTTGGGGTCCCGCCGCTGGGGACCCCCACAATCTTGCATTCGGCACCCACCACCACACTGCCAGCTCACAAACTGCCGGATGCCGACCAGGGGGCCCGAGTATCATGACGTCACCACTCCGCCCCCGTGTGACGTCACGTCACGCCCCGCCCCCGCTATGCAAGTCTATGGGAGGATAAGATGTCTGACCGCGGGGGTCCGCCCCCGTGTGATGTCACCTTCCGCCCCCGCTATGCAAGTCTATGGGAGGGGGCGTGACGGCCGTCACGCCCCCTCCCATAGACTTGCATAGCGGGGGCGGAAGGTGACGTCACACGGGGGCGGACCCCCGCGGTCAGACATCTTATCCCCTATCCTTTGGATAGGGGATAAGATGTCTTAGGGCTGGAGTACCCCCTTAACATTTTTCTGGACTGACAATGAGATGACATAAGGAGCCCCCCTCTCCCCCCCAATTGTCACTATCACAAGCCGCATTGATCATGGTGCAGAAGTGATTAGAGGATCCAGGATCTACTGATGCAGAACGGATGCGGTTATCGGCCATGTTAGCTGGAAAATACGTTGAGCACTAAGAGTTAACTAAGCCTCATGTTGCAGGGATCTTCTTGTGCTCCTCGCGGCACAGGCCGCTTGTCATTCTGCTTTGTCTGCAGTTTATATTACATCAACCAAGCAGTTTCCCCATTGCACATTACTTCACGGGGCCTGCGCTGTGAGATTGCAGGGATGTGTCTTCAGACTCTTGTTGCTACAATCCCATAGTGTATCTGGGTGGGTGGGATGGAGAACGCATGCTATTTACTTCTGTGGAATAGACAGGTACCCAAGCAGGTCCTTCCCCTTGTATCTTCTCGCTGTCATGGGGGAACGTTCTCAGTAGCAGAACTTGAGTCTAAGTGGAAATTCTTCTTCATGTCATTGACTGAACGCCCCATAATAACGGTTTGTGTAGCGACACATGATGTGGATGGAGCGTCTGGATGAGTGGGAGCAGCATCTTGTAGCTGACATTCACCATGTAGGAGGCGTGAAAGGAAAATTCAGATGTTCCCACGTTGTCTTTACAAGTGCGCGAGCAATTATCTGCTCTCTGTTCTCGTCTATAGTCCGATTCAGGCGTTCTGAATCATGTGACATAATAGGAAGACCTAAAGGGGGAGATTTATCAAAACCTGTGCAGAGGAAGAGTGGTGCAGTTGCCCATAGCAACCAATCAGATTGCTTCTTTCATTTTCCACAGGCCTCTAAAGAGGCCTGTGGAAAATGAAAGAAGCAATCTGATTGGTTGCTATGGGCAACTGCACCACACTTCCTCTGCACAGGTTTTGATAAATCTCCCCCAAAATGTATATGTGGTGTCCCGGTACCGGATTGCATCCGTTACCTCGTGGTGAGGTCCCCAAAGTCAGAGTCCCTAGTTACCGGTGGGGTCCTCATCAGTAGTTAGCCCCTTGTCACCCCTTTAATAGTTAAAATTATTCAAATTCAAGGTGTAAATATGTATATAATGTGTGCTTACCTTGCTGTAGTGTCGCAGGACCTGCGGGTCACGTGATGGGTTCCAAAACTCTATAGTTTTCTGGTTTAAGGACCTTTGGAGGAAGTCAGGTGATCGCCCACCATGCATTGTAACGATGAGTGACAACTGACAAGGACCAATCCAAAACGGCCCTGCCCATATAAGGGAGCTGCGGCCATTACTCGCTCTCTTTTCCTTGTGGGCTGCTGATGAAGGAGGATCTGCGCAGCTGTCCTCAGCAGTTACTAGGCCCAAGCCTTGCGGCAACGGCCATCTTTACAAAACTGTGAGTTATCTCAATCCCTGTTAACTCCGCAAGATCACCGGACCTAAATAGACCCCTAAATCCGGACGGATCTCTGCATCAATCCTAATTCTAATAACCCTTTGGATAAGCCAATGGTCCTCGGCATCTGTCAATCACTGCCGTGCTGTATAGAGACTGTATTGCTGAGACTGTTGCTGTTAACTGGATGTACCGCAAGTACCTCAGTAAAGTTTATGCAAGTTCAAGTTCATCTCTATTGTGCACCTATTGTTTCTGGGAAGGGTGGCGATAGGCCGAAGATTTACCTCAGCGTATTAACCCTCACCCTGGTGTCACGAGTGACAAGGGTTACATTAACCCCTCATATACCGAAGCAACACCCCAACTACACTACACCCCAAGGCAGTTACCACATATACATATATATATATATATATATATATATATATATATATATATATATATATATATATATATTTATTATACAAAAAAGAAGGTTGCAGCAGCACTCTTCGTCAAAAAATGGAGGCTCTTAGCGCACTTTTTGATCAAAACGTGTCCCCCCATCCACCACGCGGAGGTGGCCTCATTTCGGATGGGATCTTTCTTTTTTGTATACTTTGTATTTGCCACAGCAGCGTGCACCCGTGTATTAGGTAGTTGTGCTGGCTATTTTTCTTTTTGTTTATGCAGTACAAATTAAGGGCAGTGGCACCTTCTGGAGCCGTGTACCCCTCCCTATTCACAGGAGGTTTTTTAAATTGATAGTGGATCCTGCATGTCACCCAGTCAGAGGCTATATGCCCAGCAGACTGCAGGCTGCGGGGGTCATAACATCACGCCCTCTCAATGCAAGTCTATGGGAGGAGGCCTGGCGACCGCCATGCCCCCTCTCATAGACTTGCATTGAGGGGCTGTGGTGTGACATCATGAGGGGGCGTGGTCATGATGTCACGACCCCTGCATCCCGCACCCAACATTCGGAACAAAATGTTCCAACGCTGGGGCCGCGGATTACCCCTTTAAGTTTAGTAGAGTTGGGCAAGTGGCAGTAAACAGACAATGATGCAGTTCACATAAAGGGCTTCTCCAGTTCTTTCACTTCAAACATAAAATAAAGACGTATTCACATTGGCACAAAACGAAACCTGCTTGTCCAGCACTAACGAAACATTTAAACTTGCCCTTACTATACAAGTGGCTCAATACCTTCCATCCTACATCGCTCCCATGAGTCACTGCGGGCTGTGCCGGCCTCCCCGCCCGGAGTCGGCTACTCCCCCAAAGTTAATTTATTCTGCGCATGCGCAGTACTACGCAAATAGCGTAGGGCTAATGCTAGGCTCCTATTGCTGCCTACGTTAGCCCTACGCTATTTGCGTAGTGCTGCGCCTGCGCTACATAGAATGTACTTCTATATACTGTACACCGCTCCAGCACCCCCTGTATATGATCCGCCCTGCCCGGCCCGGAAAGCCTCAGGTCTCGGGAGCGCGCCTGTGTGTTCTCTGGCATTACAGCTGCGCGGACTCAGGGTCCGGGAGGAGGAGGACGGCGGAGGAGCCACAAGTGGAGGCGGCGGTGACAGCAGGCATCATCCCTCAGTCTCCGGGGTGAGTGACACTACAGACCGGGGGAGGGCGGCACTGGCAGCATGCTCGGCCACCGGAAAAACTTTCACTAGTTGTGAGTGAGTGGGAGAGAGAGGAGCCCCCTGCAGGGGAGAAGGGGCAGGTGTGCCAGATGAGGAGGGGGCACAGCCTGGACCCTGGGGGGCACTACTCTCTGTGGTTGAGGTGCCCAGTGCAAGGAGCAGTGAGTTACTTTGCAGAACTGGGGGCAGCATGGGCACTGTTTGCAGGAATGCATTATATATAGTGTGTGTTGTAATGGGGGAGCCCCTTTAACCTCTTCAGGACCCATGACGTCTGCATACGTCATCACACCCTGGGTCTTAAGGACCCATGACGTATGCATACGTCATGGCGTTTTCCGGTCTCTGCCGCTCGCCGGGCAGAGATCGGAACCGGATGCCTGCTGAAATCCTTCAGCAGGCATCCAGGGCAAACGCCGAGGGGGGCCATGTAGGCCCCCCATGTCGGCGATCGCCGCAAATCGCAAAGGAAATCGCCCTTGCGATCTGCGGCGATACCGGGCTGATCGGGTCTCTAGGACCCGACCACCCGGTAATTTCGCATGATCCCGGCTGTCACAGACAGCCAGGACCATGCTGAAGACTAGGAGCGAGGTGGCAAGCCGGCCACCTCCTCCGATCCCCTGCGATCCGTCGGTTTACTAACCGACCAATCGCAGGGGGGAGGGCGGTTACTTCCTCCCGTCCTGCCCGGCCCCTGAAAGTCCGGAGAGGACGGGAGGAAGACCGGAGGATGCGGCGGGGGACGGGGGAGTGCTGGGGACCGGCCCCGGTACTTACCTCGTCCCTGAAGACCAGGATCCAGACGATGAAGATGGCGGCGGCGGCGACAGGTGAGTAGATCTTCAGCCGCGGTCGGGCCCTTTACAGCAATGCACATCGCCGTAAAGCGACATGCATTGCTGTAATAGGACCCTGTAAACTACAACTCCCAGCATGCCCAGACAACCCTTGGCGTCTGGGCATGCTGGGAGTTGCAGTTTTGCAACATCTGGAGGTCCACAGTTTGGAGACCACTGTGCCCTTCCAGATGTTGCAAAACTACACATCCTCAGCATGCCCTTACTGTCCAGGCATGCTGGGAGTTGTAGTTCTGTAACATCTGGCCCTTCAGATGTTGCAGAACTACAACTCCCAGCATGCCTGGACAGTTTTGGCATACTGGGAGTTGTAGTTTTGCAACATCTGGAAGGGCACAGATTGGGAACCACTGTATTAGTGGTCTGCAAACTGTAGTCCTCCAGATGTTGCAAAACTACAACTCCAAGCATGCTGGGAGTTGTAGTTCGGCAACATCTGGCTCTAAAGATGTTGCCGAACTACTACTCCCAGCATGCTTGGAGTTGTAGTTTTGCAACATCTGGAGGCACACTGGTTGGGAAACATTGTTTCCTAACTCAGTGTTTCCCAACCCGTGTGCCTACAGCTGTTGCAAAACCACAACTCCCAAACATTCTCAGGCATGCTGGGAGTAGTAGTTTTGCAACAGCTGGAGGTCCCCCCCCTGTGAATGTACAGGGTACATTCACATGGGCAGGGGGCTTACAGTGAGTATCGGGCTGCAAGTTTGCGATGCAGCAAATTTTGCGCGGCAGCTCAAACTCGCTGTAATCCCCCGCCCGTGTGACTGTACCCTAAAAACACTACACTACACTAACACAAAATAAAATAAAAAGTAAAAAACACTACATATACACATACCCCTACACAGCCCCCCTCCCTCCCCAATAAAAATGAAAACGCCTGGTACGCCACTCTTTCCAAAATGGAGCCTCCAGCTGTTGCAAAACAACAACTCCCAGTATTGCCAGACAGCCGTTGACTGTCCAGGCATGTTGGGAGTTTTGCAACAGCTGGAGGCACCCTGTTTGGGAATCACTGGCGTAGAATACCCCTATGTCCACCCCTATGCATATCCCTAATTCAGGCCTCAAATGCGCATGGCGCTCTCACTTCGGAGCCCTGTCGTATTTCAAGGCAACAGTTTAGGGCCACATATGGGGTATCGCCGTACTCGGGAGAAATTGACTAACAAATCTTGGGGGTCTTTTTCTCCTTTCACCCCTTATGAAAAGGTGAAGTTGGGGTCTACACCAGCATGTTAGTGTAAAAAAATAAACTTTTTACACTAACATGCTGGTGTTGCCCTATACTTTTCATTTTGACAAGAGGTAAAGGGGAAAAAAGCCCCACAAAATTTGTAACGCAATTTCTCCCGAGTACGGAGATACCCCATATGTAGGGGTAAAGTGTTCTGGGGGCGCACAACAAGGCCCAGAAGGGAGAGTGTACATTTGAGGTGATTTGCACAGGGGTGGCTGATTGTTTCAGCGGTTTTGACAAACGCAAAAAAAAAAACCCACATGTGACCCCATTTCGGAATCTACACCCCTCACGGAATGTAATGAGGGGTGCAGTGAGAATTTACACCCCACAGGTGTCTGACAGATCTTTGGAAGAGTGGGCTGTGCAAATTAAAAATGTTGTACAGCCCACTGTTCCAAAGATATGACAGACACCAGTGGGGGGTAAATGCTCACTTTATGCCTTCTTACGTTCCTCAAGGGGTCTAGTTTCCAAAATGGTATGCCATGTGGGGGTTATTTTGCTGTCCTGGCACCATATGGGCTTCCTAAATGCGACATGCCCCCCGAGCAAAATTTGCTCTCAAAAAGCCAAATATAACTCCTTCTCTTCTGAGCATTGTAGTTCGCCCGTAGTGCACTTCAGGTCAACTTATGGGGTACCTCCATACTCAGAAGAGATGTGGTTACAAATTTTTGGGGGTATTTTCTGCTATTAATCCTTGCAAAAATGTGAAATTTGGGGGGAAACACACATTTTAGTGAAATGTTATTTTTATTTTTTTACATATGCAAAAGTCGTGAAACCCCTGTGGGGTATTAAGGCTCACTTTATTTCTTGTTACGTTCCACAAGGGGTCTAGTTTCCAAAATGGTATGCCATGTGTTTTTTTTTTTGCTGTCCTGGCACCATAGGGGCTTCCTAAATGCGACATGCCCCCGAGCAAAATTTGCTCTCAAAAAGCCAAATATGACTCCTTCTCTTCTGAGCATTGTAGTTCACCCATAGTGCACCTCAGGTCAACTTATGGGGTACCTTCATACTCAGAAGAGATGGAGTTACAATGTTTGGGGGGTATTTTCTGCTATTAACCCTTGCAAAAATGTGAAATTTGGTGGGAAACACACATTTTAGTGAAATGTTATTTTTATTTTTTTACATATGCAAAAGTCGTGAAACCCCTGTGAGGTATTAAGGCTCACTTAATTCCTTGTTATGTTCCTCAAGGGGTCTAGTTTCCAAAATGGTATGCCATGTGGGGGATTTTTGCTGTTCTGGCACCATAGGGGCTTCCTAAATGCAACATGCCCCCCAAAAACCATTTCAAAAAAACGTACTCTCCAAAATCCCCTTGTCGCTCCTTCGCTTCTGAGCCCTCTACTGCGCCTGCCGAACAATTTACATAGACATATGAGGTATGTCCTTACTCAAGAGAAATTGGGCCACAAATATAAGTATACATTTTCTCCTTTTTCCCCTTGTAAAAATTCAAAAATTGGGTCTACAAGAACATGCGAGTGTAAAAAATGAAGATTTAGAATTTTCTCCTTCACTTTGCTGTTATTCCTTTGAAACACCTAAAGGGTTAAAACACTTACTGAATGTCATTTTGAATACTTTGGGGGGTGTAGTTTTTATAATGGGGTCATTTGTGGGGTATTTCTAATATGAAGACCCTTCAAATCCACTTCAAACCTGAACTGGTCCATGAAAAATTGTGAGTTTGGAAATTTTGTGAAAAATTGGAAAATTGCTGCTGAACTTTGAAGCCCTCTGGTGTCTTCCAAAAGTAAAAACACGTAAATTTTATGATGCAAACATAAAGTAGACATATTGTATATGTGAATAAAAAAAAGTTATTTGGAATATCCATTTTCCTTACAAGCAGAGAGCTTCAAAGTTAGAAAAATGCAAAATTTTCAAATTTTTCATGAAATTTTGGGATTTTTCACCAAGAAAGGATGCAACTTACCACAAAATTTTACCACTATGTTAAAGTAGAATATGTCACGAAAAAAAACAATCTCGGAATCAGAATGATAACTAAAAGCATTCCAGAGTTATTAATGTTTAAAGTGACAGTGGTCAGAATTGCAAAAAATGGCCGGGTCCTGAGGTGTAAAATGGCTGGGTCCTTAAGGGGTTAAATTTAGGGAGTCTGTAGTGAAGCAGCTTTGTGGGGTCTCCCCAAACTCTATAGCCCTGCTGTAACATGGATACATGTGTAAGACAGTGGTCTCCCAGCTGTGGACCCTCCAGCTGTTGCAAAACTACAACTCCCAGCATGCCCGGACAGCCAAAGGCTATCCGGGCATGCTGGGAGTTGTAGTTTTGCAACAGCTGGAGGCACCCTGGTTGGGAAACACTGCGCTAGTGGGCACATGGAAGGAGCTGTGGGCGTTACTTTATTATAATTTATTATAATTTCCTGGGGGGGGGGAGGGGGAGAGAACAACAGCTAACAGGAAGCTGGCGCAGGGAGTCATGGGAAATGTAGTCTTCATGACATGGCAGCTTACTGCTACAGGTGGCAATTACAAGAGAATGGCTGTGCCAAATATGACAAATGAGGTATCACTGGAAAGGTCTTTGAAAGAGCTATCAGATGAGGTAAAGTTTTTTTTTTTAAAGTACCAGCGCTCCGGAGTACTCCTTTAAGGCTTAGTGACGAGCTGTCTTCAGCACCTGTGCTGATCTGAGTTAGTTCGTCCCTGTTTGCAAGTTACCAATGTGTCTGGAATGTCTCAAGTGCGAACATGACATCACGGGTACACCCCCAGACACCTCACCAAGTGTACCCCACAGACAACGACCTCTTATATTGTGCAGACTCTCCTGTCATAAAAAGTTGCTCAGGCTACTCAACTGTCCCCACAATGACTGGTTTCCCTGAACATAAACATTAGTAGTTGTTGCTGTATAGATTTATCATTTCAGTAAACTCTTTCCTAACAGTTGAGGCCTCCAGGAAAATATTCGACGAAAGTTTTATCTCAAATCACCGGTGTATTTCAAAGAATTTGATCCAAAAGTGACATAAGGAGAAGTATACAGGAGGATTGCAAAATAATCTCATGAATCATACAGAAGTCTCCGTACAGCACCGTGAGCGCCACCGTAACCTGATGTATCTGAGATCTAAGAACGTCTTTATATAGTAAAGGTTGAGAAATTGTCACCTGGGGGAACAAGAATATGAGGCGCTCACCTTAAACGAAGTGCAGACCAAGCCCTGAATTCTGTGTATTGCACATTGTACACTTTCTAGAAATAGACGCGTTTAATGCCCTAGAGGTGTTCATACACGTCAGAGCAAAGTCAGATAATGCTGAGAATTTTAGCTGACTATTATATGTATGGGGGTGGGGGTGCCAACTCTCCCCAAACAACTGATATCAGAGAGAAAAAGGATCGGTCATGGTTTTTTTTTCCCACCACCCGACATGTCTTGTAGTGGGTTATTCCCCTGAGAACACATGCAGGCTTGGCCAAACTTAGCGTGCATATGTATGGGGAATGGTTGACACCTTTTGAAGGTGTATGATTGCCATTAAGGGTATAGCCATGCTGACATTTATGGCATATTCACAGGACCGATCCCAGACTGCTGAGACACCGCTAGCTCCCAATGTACCCAACCAGGCCCCTCCCCTCCCAGAAATAAAAAAAAGCAAAACAATATTTTACACTTTTTAAGTGTGAAGGGGTCGGACGCAGCATTTATTTTAAATTAGAGTATCAAAACAAGCCATAGGGCACACAATTTCTCCGTCAAATTCCGTGCCGTACTGCCCCACCGACTCCAGTGTGCAGGTCACCCACCGGACTGACCACATCTCTGCCTTCTCTAAGTGCCCGCTGTGACTTCAGATAAATACACCACAACTGTAAATAAAGGAAAACACAGAAACAGCAAATATACAACAGGGAGGGATGGAGGGCGGGACAACCACTGGGACTCAGGGGAGCTGAGGGGAAAAGCGCACCAGGGACTGCTATAAGGTACCAGGGGAGGGGGTTAATAGCCCGGGAACAAAAACCTGGATTGGACAGGGTCCACTAGTAACCCACCCCTTCCCCAGGAAAAACTAACAGGAAGGGGGTAGGGGAAAATCAAAAGGAGAGGGAACAACTTTAAAGGAGAACCCTCACAGCTCACCAGTCAGGGGGCAGGCTAGTTAAGCACAGCCTGCCCCTGCAAGAACAAGGGCCGATAGTGGTGGATTCAAAGCCAAACATTGTTAAACTTAAAGCGTACCTGTCATGGTGCAAAAAAAAAAGTGATTTGTTTTTCAGTACCTAATCCTGATCATGTACATATAATTTTACATGTCTAGGACCTATATATCCCTAACAAATAGCATTTTTATGTTGCTCACTTGCTTTGTGTTCTTGTCTTGTGGAGGGGGCATGTCCATCTCTCTCAGTCACTGTGGATGACTTTTCTGCTCTTAGTCTGGGAGCAGCCTGGCAGTCTGCGAATCACTGCACAGTAGTTTTTATTCATACATTTTCTATCTGTTCCTAGTAAAGCTGGATGCTAATCAACATAGCTGTCACTATGTGCGTCATTCAGCTTTTCCAGACTCCTGAATGTCTGATCAGCTTTTTTTTCATTCAGGAGTCAGAGAAAGATTTGGCTGTTCAAGCATGCTGGGAGTTGTAGTTTTGCAAGAACTGGAGCTGCAGTGTTTATAAAGCACTGTGTTAGAGCAGTGTTGCCTTTAGCTGTTGCAAAACTACAACTCCCAGCATGTCCACACATCCTTTGTCTTTAGTTTTGCAAGAGCTGGAGGCTACACAGCTGGAGAATACACAGCTCTAAAACAGAGTTTTACAAATATTGTACCCCCGGCTGTTGTAAAACCACAACTCCCATCATGGGAATTGTAGTTTAGGAACAGCTGAAAGCTGTAGTGGTGCAATGATGATCTCCTATATAACAGGTCCTTTATTCACCACTATCTTCACCGCTGTCTTCCTCCCAAAATATGACATCATTACAGGTCCTTCATTCATCACTGTCCTCACAACTGCTAACATCTACCCCCCCCCCTCCTACACACGTGACATTATTACACATTCTTCATTCACTACTATCTCCAATGCTGTTCTCCTCCCCATATACAGTATGACATCCTCACAGGTCCCTCATTTATCACTATCATCTTCACTTCTAACACTCACCCGCCCCCACCCACACACACATGTGACATCATCACAGGTAATAAGTGGGACAAAGCCCAGCTGTGAATTTTAGCGGTCCAAAACCCCAACATGTCATTCCCCGCTTTCAAGAGACTGGCTATCCAAGTGATTGAGTTTGGGACTGAGTGAGAGGAAGCTTGTGCGCCCCTTACACCTGTTCCAGAGCCACTAGGGGTGGTAGCCAGATCTATGCCACCTCCATCACCAGCCCCCGCCTAAGTGTCACCTGCTTTGCCAGTCATCACAGCCTCAGATTTACAGAGTGTTAGGCAGGACATTGGACAACTGACTAAGGCTGTGAAGGAGCTTGCCACCCGGGCCGTTCCACCTGACCGTGAACCGCCCCTACCTAGAAAACCTGCCCCTGCTCCTGCTCCCTGCAATTTCAACCCCTGCAACCTTCCGCCTGGGACTCAAAGACCCTTTTGTAACTATTGTAATAAACCAGGGCATTGAAAAATGCAGTGTTGGGATTTAAACGGATTTCCCCTGAGGTCGCGGACCAGCCCTCAGGAAAACCGTCATCAGGTCCAATCCCTGAACGACCTCAGTAAGGACTCACTTTATGTGGCCTCCTGCCCCTATGTAAAAATTATTGTAGAAGGTGTACCGTTGGAGGCATTGATAGATACAGGGTCACAAGTGTTTACTATACTTTAAAGTGTTTTTATCAGCATTGGGATGCTAGTTTATTGTGTGAACCAGAGGATGTTAACTTCAGAGTAATTGCGGGTAATATGCAAGCAGTCCACATATATGGATACTGGGAGCCAACCATTCAGTTGGGAAAGCATGTACTTAGCAGGCAGGGAGTTATTGTAACTAATGTGACAGATAAGGGATCTGCGGAATTTATACTGGGGATGAACATTATGAAAAAACTGTTTGTTAAAATAGTAGATGCCTTGCATGCCTCTCTTCCCCATAGGTCCCCTTCAGGCTGCGCAGCACCACTTGAAAGTTCTATAAGCAGAGCGGAAGTTTGCCAACAAGCAAGGTGGAATCTGCAGAGTTCGAGTACGAGATATCCGGTCGGCAACCCAACACAGAGACTATCATCTGGTGTTGTGCACGTCCCGGAGTAAAGAATAGAGACTATAAAGCACTGCTGGAGCCTCGGCAACTAGAAGACCACCCTCTTGTCCGAGCTGCGAGAAGGCTTGTCACCATTACCATCAGGAGAGTTCCAGTCCGGTTAGTCAACCTGTCTGATGCTGCTACTGTGTTACCCAAATACACCTCAGTGGCCCAGTTGTATCTCGTAGAGTCAAAGGACATCTTAACAGAACGTATGGTGACCCGATAGCGTGCAGCCCAAGTGGCTGAAGGATCCAGTATGAGTCCTCCCGAGCCCTGGTGGGCGCAACTCCAGGTAGGAGATAACACTACCCCAAGGGACCAAGTCAAGGGAATCATTAATGTCGTCAAATGGTACCATGAAGCTCTTAGCAAACACCCCACAGATTTTGGGCATACGTCCATGATCCAACACCGAATCCTCACAGGCGACAGTCCACCTATCAAGGAAAGATACCGCCCGGTCGTGCCAGGCATGTATCAGACCGTCAAGAAGATGCTGGCCGACATGAAAGAGGCAGATGTCATCCAAGAAAGTCAGAGTCCCTGATCGGCGCCACTTGTCCTGGTGAAGAAAAAAGACGGAAGCATCCGCTTCTATGTCGACTACAGGAAACCGAACAATGTCACACATAAGGACGCTTATCCTCTGCCAAGGATCAAGAAGTCACTCACAGCCCTCGGTTCTGCTGCTTTCTTCTCCACCCTGGACTTAACCAGCAGATATTGGCAAGTGCCCATGGCCGTGGATGACCGGGAGAAGACCACCTTCATGACACCTATGGGACTGTTCGAGTTTAAAAGTATGAATTCTGGGCTATGTAATGCCCCAGCTACGTTTCAGCGTTTGATGGAAAGGTGCCTGGGCCATCTAAATTTTCAAAGTGTCCTATTGTACCTGGACGATGACATTGTGTAATCCAAGTCCTACCAGGAATACCTCATTCATCTGTCAGACGTCTTCCAAGTCCTGATCAAGTATGGGCTGAAGATCAAGCTGTCAAAGTGTCACTTGCTCAAACCTCAGGTACACTACCTGGGTCATCTTGTCAGCACCGAGGGAGTCCAGCCTAATCCTGAAAAGGGGGAAGTTGTCAAAAACTGGCCGACCCCGTGCACAGTGAAAGATGTCAGGAGCTTCCTGGGATTAGCTGGCTACTACCACCGCTTCATTCCCCATATCGCCCAGATTGCAGAACCCCTCACAGCTCTCTTACGGGGTACGGCGAAGGAGAACTACAATGGGAAACTACCTGTTGAATGGGCCAAAGAGCAAGAGACAGCTCTAAAACGTCTGCTGACAGAAACGGTTATATACCTATGCCAGTTTCGAAGGTCTGGGAGCTGTCCTGTCCCAAGTCCAGGAAGGGCAAGAGCGAGTAGTTGCCTATGCCAGTCATAACCTGCGAGTAGTAGAGAAGAAGGATGCAAACTATAGCTCATTCAAGTTAGAACTTCTTGCCCTGGTATGGGTCGTGACCTAAAAGTTCAAGGACTACTTGGCTGCCACGCCATTTACTGTCTACACGGATAATAACCCGTTGGCCCACCTGAACACTGCCAAGTTGGGTGACATCAAACAACGTTGGGCTTCAATATTAACTTCAATATTCACTTCATTATTAACCAATTACAGTTTCGCCATCAAGTACAGAAGCGGCAAGTCGAATGTCAATGCCGTGTACTGTCCTGGATGACCCCCGGCAAAGAACCACCTGTCGAAGACGTGTGGGAGGACGTGGAGATGCCCACATTTTATAATGGTTTGTGAACCAGAATGTTGTGACTGCCCTTATGGACGGTGAACCCAGGTCCGAAAGGTTAAAGAAAACCTGTACACCTGGAAGACTCTTCAAGATGAAAGTCAAGTCATGGGGGATCTGCTGGACTACCTTCTGGCGAAAAAAGGTACCAACCCGACTACGTGGGGATCAGTGTGATTATAAGCTGAATAGTCTGTGGCGACAGAGGAAGCGACTGTTTGTGCACAAAGGGCTGTTGTGCCAAAATTCTTTGGATCGGGTTTCTGGTAATCGACTTCATCAGATTCTGGTTCCCTGAAGAGACGCGCGATGGTCCTCAACGCATACCATGATCAGTCGGGACACTTTTGGAGTCCACAAGACCAAAGCTACTGTCAGGTGAAGATTCTATTGGATCGGAATGCGGAGCGACATTGAGAAATAGTGCAGTGAATGTGCTGTCTGTAACGTCACCAAGAACGTGTGCAAGAGCACCCCTCCATTCCATCCAGAGTGAAAGGCCTAACCGGTTGGTCGCGCTAGACCATATCAAGTCGTCTCCTACCCGGTCCTGGTACACCATGGTGGATCACTACTCTAAATGGGTTAACTTTGTCCCCGTCAAAGATCTTACAGTCAAGACAGCGGCCCAGATGTTCTACTCCAATTGGATGCAAACCCTTGGGTGTCCGGAGTCTGTCCTAACGGACCGGGGAATGGCCTTCGAGGCCCAACTCTTCTAAGAACTGTGTCAATTCCATGCCTACAAGAAACTCCGGACTACTGCTTATCACCCCCAGGGGAACGGGCTCTTTGAGCGCATCAACCAAGTCTTTATCCACATTTTGCAAGCCACCTCTGTGTCACGACAAGAAGAGTGACCTCGACTGCTGCCCGAACTATTGGAGATCTATAATAACACAGTCCACTGTTCTACGGGGTACACCCCTTTCTACTTGAACATTTGAGCTCCAAGCCCCGTTCAACAACTCTCCGCAAGCCTCCTTGGAGTGGTTCTCTGATTGGTTGGATAAATACCATTGGATTGGTTGGATAAATACGAGCCATTGCATAAAAATACTGGCAAGGTGGCCAAAATACTAGCTGTGCCGTAAAATACTGGCCAGGTGGCAACCCTACCCCCAACCCCACGTGTTATATCATCACATGTCCTTCACTGTTGCTTGTCCTGGTTGGTGGTCAGTGACTAGACTAGGACCTTCCTTGACATTGAGGCATACAGGAACACGTAGCTGCGACCAGCTGCTCAGTGAGGTTAGGGATAGTGGACACACACAGCTGAGGACAGCTACACCCACTCTCGGTGTAAAGGAAGGTCCTTTAACGGGACTAGGTTACCTCGAGCTGTCGTCAAGGGGAAGAACGGAATATCAGGAGAAGGTGGCAAATTTGCAAAACATTTACCTAGACTTCCCTTATATACAAGTTGAGATGGGAATATCCAGCTAAAAACCTATTTGTGCATCCGATTTTTAATTTTGGCCTCGAAATAGTGGCAAGTTGTTCAGGCCTGTAAATAAATATGAACTCAAAACCCTAGTGTTGCATATATTGATTTATATTTTTATTTATTTATATTTTTTTATTATTATTATTATTATTATTAATTATTATTATTTGTAATGTAATGTAATGTATGTCTTCTTATACCCTAAAACATGTATACAATTTTGAATCCTATTAAATAATAAATAAATAAATAAGTAAGCTTGTAACCTAAAGGTGGTACTTGATATAACATGAAAATATTAGGGACAAATAGGTGGTTCCACTACAAAAACACTTACAAAACAACATTTCCTCTAATACATACAATACTATATCTACTAGGGGTGTGAATCGCCAAGAATTTGGCGATTCGATTCGAATCGCGATACCAGTGTGGCGATTCGATATATCCCGATATATCGCGATACCGTCTAGGTGACGATACATCGCGATATATCGCCCACCTGGGAGCATTCATAGATCCCAATAGACGCCGCTGTCAGCTTTGACAGCGGCGATCTAGTACTCCGGTGCTCACTTTTCTCATGTTATCCCGTCCGGGCTGCAAAATAAAATAAAACGCACTTTATCTTACCTGCCAACGAGCCCGCGGAGCTCCGGTACACTCCGGTACAGGTGTTCGGTCCCCGGGCTGTATTCTTCTTACTTCCTGTTAGTCCGGCACGTCACATGGAGCTTCAGCCTATCACCAGCGGAGGCGGGACATCGCTGCGGCCAGTGATAGGCTGAAGCTCCATGTGACGTGCCGGGCTAACAGGAAGTAAGAAGAATACAGCCCGGGGACCGAACACCTGTACCGGAGTGTACCGGAGCTCCGCGGGCTCGTTGGCAGGTAAGAGAAAGTGCGTTTTATTTTATTTTGCAGCCCGGACGGGATAACATGAGAAAAGTGTGCACCGGAGTACTCCTTTAATAGCCAGCCGCGGCGATTGCCGCGTACTGGCTATTAGCGGCGGCCCCAGGCTACTGAAATCAGCCGGGGGTCGCATAGTACGGAGCGGGCACGAGTCGGAGCCCGCTCCATACACCCAGAGCGACGCCGTGTCAGATCCGGCCTGCCCGGCTCCACAAATGTGGAACTTTTATCTCCTGATGCCCAGGACATGCTGTTCCAGGCGTCCGCAGATAAAAATTCCACATCCCTAAAAGAATCGATTCAAAAATATTTTGAATCGATTCTGTATCGGCAAATGAAAAAATCGCGATTATCGCGAGAATCGATTTTTTCTTACATCCCTAATATCTACACTGACTATGACTGTCACATCTGATAGAGGGAAGGTCCGGACGCTGTATAATACACTGCTAAAAAAATAAAGGGAACACTTAAACAACACAATGTAACTCCAAGTCAATGACACTTCTGTGAAATCCCACTGTCCACTCAGGAAGAACACTGATTGACAATCAATTTCACATGATGTTGTGCAAATGGAACAGACAACAGGTGGAAATTATAGGCAATTAGCAAGACACCCCCCAATCAAGGAGTGGTTCTGCAGGTGGTGACCACAGACCACTTCTCAGTTCCTAGGTTTCCTGGCTGATGTTTTGGTCACTTTTGAATGCTGGCGGTGCTTTCACTCTAGTGGTAGCATGAGACAGAGTCTACAATCTACACAAGTGTCTCAGGTAGTGAAGCTCATCCAGGAGGGCACATCAATGCGAGCTGTGGCAAGAAGGTTTGCTGTGTCTGTCAGCGTAGTGTCCAGAGCATGGAGGCGCTACCAGGAGACAGGCCAGTACATCAGGAGACGTAGAGAAGGCCGTAGGAGTGCAACAACCAAGCAGGATCGCTACCTCCGCCACTGTGCAAGGAGGAGCAGGAGGAGCACTGCCAGAGCCCTGCAAAATGACCTCCAGCAGGACACAAATGTGCATGTGTCCACTCAAATGGTCAGAAACAGACTCCATGAGGGTGGTATGAGGGCCCAACCTCCACAGATGGGGGTTGTGCTTACAGCCCAACACCGTGCAGGACGTTTGGCATTTGCCAGAGAACACAAAGATTGGCAAATTCGCCACTGGCGCCCTCTGCTCTATGCTCTATTTGATTCCATATCCAGACCTCCATGGGTTGATACATTTGATTTCCATTGATAATTTTTGTGGGATTTTGTTGTCCGCACATTCAACTATGTAAAGATGAAAGTATTTCATACGATTATTTCATTCATTTAGATCTAGGATGTGTTATCTTAGTGTTCCCTTTATTTTTTTGAGCAGTGTATAACTTTGCATTTGGTTTGCATTGCAGTCACTTGTATCTTATGACTCACCGTGTCATGTGCTGGAATGTATTACTGTCACTGTAGAATGAGGATCGTCTTCTACCATTTGTTTTGTTTAAATGGAAATGTGTGTCATACAAAGAACAATATATTTCCTGCTGTAACATTACATGGGATCCTGGGAGTTTTTCTGAATTTTGAAGTTTTTTTTGACTTTTAGAACCATGATGAAGATATTTACCAGAACCCAGAATTCAGACTTCTATGTACAGCACTGTATAGATAGTGTGAAGCCGCCATCTACAAGCTGTTCCTTAGGGGAGGGTTGGTGATGCCAGCTGCATCCTGGGTGTGCATGGTTGAAAGGGATTAAGGACAGCGTATAAGGGCAAGAAGGGTCAGGGTAGAAGAGCAAGAAGGATCGGGGTCAGGGTATTAGGGCAAGAAGGATCGGGGTCAGGATAGTAGGGCAAGAAGGATCAGGGTATTAGGGCAAGAAGGATCAGGGTCAGGGTAGAAGAGCAAGAAGGATCGGGGTCAGGGTATTAGGGCAAGAAAGATGGGGGTCAGGGTAGTAGGGCAAGAAGGATCGGGGTCAGGATAGTAGGGCAAGAAGGATCAGGGTCAGGGTATTAGGGCAAGAAGGATCAGGGTCAGGGTATTAGGGCAAAAAGGATGGGGGTCAGGGTAGTAGGGCAAGAAGGATCAGGGTCAGGATAGTAGGGCAAGAAGGGTCAGGGTATTAGGGCAAGAAGGATCGGGGTCTGGGTAGTATCATGTATGGCAAGAAGGAAGTTCATGGGGGCATTGCATCATCTAGTGGTCCAAGACCACTCGATGCTGCAAGGAGCGGCAGGAGCGGTGAAACGGTCGTTGATCTGTCCCTCTTGTCTCCTCTCCCGATGTTTGTGAATCCTTTGGTTTGAAATAAAGAAGCACCTTTTATGCCAGCGCATCGAGTGCCGTGAGCATTTCTTCTTTCAATTGTTTGACACGTGGATCTTGTGCTAGGGCCACTGCGCCGAAAGACTGGCTTTGGTATTGCGATAGCTCTTATAATCCGGCACCTCCACAGTTAGCACGTAACAGATGGTGGACATTCATATAGCAGTGTCGCCCCACATCTTTATTGTGTGTTCCTCCCTGCACAATGACTGAGCCTTATCAACGAGCGTCGATCTACAAGATCAGCGCCCATTTAAATTGCCCCAATTTTGCTTATAAAATGTTGATAGTGAAAATGCACAAATGCACCAAAAATGACTGACGTATTTAAGTTCTATTTTTCTTTGAAGATTATGCAAAGTGTTAACTAAGTAATAAAACCAATTGTAGATAAAATATGAAAAAACAGGAGGCACTCACCGCATCATGTACTCAATGTACAATACAGAAATTTAGGTGCACTACTATGGTAGATGTATACAATGACATTGGCTATCCCCCAACACTGATGTTAAAATTGAGACATTCGCCAGTGTATCCTTATATGAAGGACACACCAGAGCCCGCACACCAACGCCAAGGTTTCTCAAATTCTAATTGTTATACATCCACACCGTTCATCTGGTGTAGGATTCTATTGTGGCACTTGTAGTCCGCTGCAGGCATCCTCCATTGTATGCATTTTTATGCTGGGGATCGCCCCTAGCAACGGACTACAAGGGCAGGATCTGCTCCCCAAGTATATATGCACAACCGCATTTGGGGTTGAGCACCTCCAGCCATTTGAGACCACATTTTTTGTTGTTGATGTACTCAATGTAGATTTATTATCTTTGGGCTGTAAAACGCAGCGGGACCAGCATAGGACGCCACTAGCCTCCTGTTTTTTCCTATTTTATCTACAATTGGTTCACTTACATATTTTGCTGAGGATTGTGCACTCCGTTTCTACCTCTGGGACCCCCCTGTAGATAGTCTTCCCCTGTACATAGGCTCCCCTTTAGGTAGTTGGCTTTTCTCCCCACTGAAGACTTGGTTCTGACTTAATGACGACCTGTTCGGCGGGATCCAGTGAAGGTGTTGTCGCCCTGGAACAGATTTAGTGCTGCAACTGGATTTCCTTAGGCCTGTCCTCGTGTGGGAAGGTTCAGGTTCACAGCAGAGATCTGATGGTGACCACCACTCACTGTCCTCTCCTCTCCAGACATTGACCAGTCTAGCCAGGGCCAGATCCACCTATAGGCAAAATAGGCAGCCGCCTGGAGCGCTCTCTTGATGGAGGCACCGTTCTGCCCTCAGCAAAAAAGTTACTTCTCCAGGTCCTGACAGCCACTAAGCTGTCACCCCAGTAGTAAGATGATTACACGAGGAGGAGGTTTGTTACAGTGTATCACCCCATAAGTAAGGAGATTAGACAAGAAGGGAGTTTGTTACAGTGTGTCACCCCATTAGTAAGAAGATAAAATGAGGAGGGGGTTTGTTACAGTGTGTTACCCCAGAAGTAAGGAGATTACATGAGGATGAGGTTTGTTACAGTGTATCACCCAAGTGGTAAGGTGGAGTGTGTCAATGGGGGGAGTCAAGGAGGCATCAAAATTGCACCAAAATGCACCAGTCATGAGTCTAGCTATACTTAAAGGGGTACTCCCGTGGAAAACTTTGTTTTTTTTTTTAAATCAACTGGTGACAGAAAGTTAAACAGATTTGTAAATTACTTCTATTAACCTGTTAAGGACCCAGGGTGTACCTGTGCGTCCTGAGTCCGCTCCCGTTCTATAATGGGGGGCCATGGTGTGGCCCCGCGTCATAGTTGGTCGGGCCCGGCCTCTAATAACGGCCGAGACCCGTGGCTAATAGCATGGCAGTGATCGCGGTGCCGTGCGCTATTAACCCTTTAGATGCGGTGTTCAAAGTTGAATGCCGCGTCTAAACTGAAAGTAAGACCATGCCGGTTAGCTCAGGGAGCTGTTCGGGATCGCCGCAGCGAAATCGCGGCATCCCAACCAGCTTACATGACAGCTGGAGGATCCCTACCTGCCTCCTCGCTGTCCAATCGCGGAATGACTGCTCAGTGCCTGAGATCCAGGCATGAGCAGACAAGCGGCAGAATCATTAGTCAATGGTTTCTTATGAAAGATCAGTATGTGCAATGTTATAGGTCCCTATGGGATAACAATGATCAGTGTGTGCAGTGTTATAGGTCCCTATGGGAGCAATAACACTGCAAAAAAAAAGTGAATAAAGATCATTTAACTCCTCCCCTAATAAAAGTTTGAATCACCCCCCTTTTCCCATAAAAAAAAAACAGTGTAAATAAAAATAACCATATGTGGTATCGCCACGTGCGGAAATGTCCAAGTTATAAAAATATATCGTTTATTAAACCGCACGGTCAATGGCGTACGCGCAAAAAAATTCCAAAGTCCAAAATAGTGCATTTTTGGTCACTTTTTATATCATGAAAAAAAGAATAAAAAGCGATCAATAAGTCCTATCAATGCAAAAATGGTATCGCTAAAAACTTCAGATCACGGCACAAAAAAATTTGCCCTCATACCGCCTCATACACAGAAAGATAAAAAAGTTAAAGGGGTCAGAAGATGACAATTTTAAATGTATACATTTTCCTGCATGTAGTTATGATTTTTTCCAGAAGTACGACAAAGTCCAACCTATATAAGTAGGGGATCATTTTAACTGTATGGACCTACAGAATAAAGATAAGGTGTCATTTTTACCGAAAAATGTACTGCGTAGAAATGGAAGCCCCCAAAAGTTACAAAATGGCGTTTTTTTTTTTTCAATTTTGTCTCACAATGATTTTTTTCCCCGTTTTGCCGTAGATTTTTGGGTAAAAGGACTAATGTCATTACAAAGTAGAATTGGTGGCGCAAAAAATAAGCCATCATATGGATTTTTAGGTGAAAAATTGAAAGAGTTATGATTTTTTAAAGGTAAGGAGGAAAAAAAAAACGAAAATGCAAAAACGGAAAAACCCCGGGTCCTTAAGGGGTTAAAAAATCTTAATACTTCCAGTACTTATTAGCTGCTGAATACTACAGATGAAATGGTTTTCTTTTTGGAACACAGAGCTCTCTGCTGAGATCACGAGCACAGTGCTCTCTGCTGACATCTCTGTCCATTTTGAGAACTGTCTAGAGTAGGAGAAAATCCCCATAGCAAACATTTGCTGCTCTGGACAGTTCCTGAAATGGACAGAGATGTCAGCACTGTTCTCGTGATGTCAGAAGAGAGCTCTGTGTACCAAAAAGAAAACCATTTCCTCTGTAGTATTCAGCAGCTAATAAGTACTGGAAGGATTAAGATTTTTTAATAGAAGTTATTTACAAATCTGTTTAACTTTCTGGCACCAGTTTATTAAAAAATAAAACGTTTTCCATGGTAGTACCCCTTTAAGGGAGCAGGGCAGCAGTCCTGATTGGCTGAAGCAGACATGTGAACCCCTCACTATCCTCCTACACAACCAAGTTAACCCCTTAGGGCACGATAAGACATAAAAGTGGAGCATTTAGAGTGAATCCCACACTCAATACGCTATCATCAGTGTTGTGCCTGCCTTAGCACAACATGAAAGGTGAGTGTGCACACATCACCAAAATGTTTTCTTTTTATGAACTATTGTTTTATTTCAACCAATTTACCATATGGTAGTTACAGCACTTAGATAGCGCCATTTTTGTTCCTATCTTTTTATTTTTCACTGCAAGACATAAAAGTGCATTGACAATACATTTCACTGCAATAAATAACATATTTAAAGGGGTACTCCGGGGCTTAGACATCTTATCCCCTATCCAAAGTTTAGGGGATAAGATGCCTGATCGTGGGGGTCCTGCCGCTGGGGACCCCCGTGATCTTGCATGCCGCACCCCGTTTATAATCAGTCCCCGAAGTGTGTTCGCTCCGGGTCTGATTACTGTCGATCACGGGGCTGGAGCGTTGTGACGTTAAGGCTCCGCCCCATGTGAAGTCACGCTCCACCCCCTCAATGCAAGCCTATGGGAGGGGGCGTGACAGCTGTCACGCCCCCTCCCATAGGCTTGCATTAAGGGGGGGGCGGAGTGTGACATCACACGGGGCAGAGCCTTCACTTCACAATGATGTCACGCCCCCTCCCATAGGCTTGCATTGAGGGGGCGGAGTGTGACATCACATGGGGCGGAGCCTTGATGTCACAACACTCCGGCCCCGTGATCGACAGAAATCAGACCCGGAGCGAACACGCTCCGGGGACTGATTATAAACGGGGTGTGGCGTGCAAGATCACGGGGGTCCCCAGCGGCAGGACCCCCACGATCAGACATCTTATCCCCTATCCTTTGGATAGGGGATAAGATGTCTAAGCACCGGAGTACCCCTTTAAACCTGAGTAGTGGGCCTGGAGCAGACACACTAGGTGACATCCACCTGACAAGTCAAGAAGACAGGTGTGTTCCGTACCGGGGCACCACATATGTAAAGATGAAACGATCTGACTGCTGTAACTATTGACCTTATAAGTAATAGAACAATATCTCATGGCAAACACTTATGGGAAACCGCTTTTGATTTTAATATTATTGGGGGCATTTGAAAAACAAGCCGGGTGTATAAGAGGCAAGGTGTGCTGTATTAAAAATAGCACGCTGCATCTTTAAAGGTAGTTTGGGCGCCTGGGGAACACGCTGATCTTTCATTGAGATCCCTCATCATTTTACAGCTTATTACATTTCACCCTCCGTGTCCGTCTGTTTCTTTTGCCATTACACCACCGCATCAGCTCGCTGTGACCTAACCCGGCAGGATTGTTGTAACCCTGTGCAATGTCTTACAACAGGGGGGACGTGTGAAGAGACGTGACAGCCACTGCTGGCCTTGTGTATATTAATCTGTCACGACGTCTGCTCGTAATCCATTCTTTATCTGTGAGGACCCCAATATTGGGGCAGTATGGGGGGTGGGGGTGTCATTGGCACAGCATGACTGATGTTAGTAATATGGGGTCGTGTAGACATGGCGTGTGAGGTAAAGAACGTGAAATCACGGTGAAGTAACCGTAGGTGAAGAAATGGAGCTTTGCTGAAATTAAACTGTGAAAGAAAATGCTGAAATTCAGGTTTATCGCAACAATGGAGACTTTGTGTCTGTAAACTTCTCGTTTGCACAGTGGGACACTGGAGAACACGATGGAAGAGTTAACTCACAAACCAAATGGTAGCCAATTGTGACAAAGTGTTTATGGTACTGCTAGATAGTCCCTAAAATAATAGTACAATACAGATAATCCCAGCAAACAGAAGACTCAGGTACTTAACAACTTTTCCCCTATCCACGGGGACCCCCCTCAATCTCCTGCCCCATGCCCAGGCTCTCCCCATGCATTGAGCAGCCAGGGCTCTGTGCACATAGCTGTGTCTACCAGAGGCGGCTCTAGACTTTGTGAGGCCTTAGGCAAAACTCGAACATGAGGCCCCATATTATTTTCTGCAGACTTCTCATGGTGATCCGATCGGATGTCAGATGGTTGCGCTGTTTGCCACTGCACCAATCTCAAGAGGTGGCAGGGCAGATATAAGAATAGTGGCATAACTAATGTCCCATGGGCAAATTCCATTGGCAAATTCTGTCCAGTACACCAAGATCAAAATTACCAATAATACCAGTATACAAGGAGGAAATGTTATCACCATACATATTATCATCATACGGTTACTGACCAAATCCTGTATACTGAGACCAATATTACCAATAATACCAGTATACAAGGAGGAAATGCTATCACCATACATATTATTAATCATCATACTGTTACAGACCCAATCCTGTATACTGAGACCAATATTACCAATAATACCAGTATACAAGGAGGAAATGTTATCACCATACATATTATCATCATACAGTTACTGACCAAATCCTGTATACTGAGACCAATATTACCAATAATACCAGTATACAAGGAAGAAATGTTATCACCATACATATTATCATCATACGGTTACTGACCAAATCCTGTATACTGAGACCAATATTACCAATAATACCAGTATTCAAGGAGGAAATATTATCACCATACATATTATTAATCATCATACTGTTACTGACCAAATCCTGTATACTGAGACCAATATTACCAATAATACCAGTATACAAGGAGGAAATGTTATCACCATACATATTATTAATCATCATACTGTTACTGACCAAATCATGTATATTGAGACCAATTTTACCAAAAATACCAGTATACAAGGGGGAATATTATCACCATACATATTACCTTCATACTATTACTGACCAAATCTTGTATAATGAGATCAATATTACCAATAATACCAGTATACAAGGAGGAATATTATCACCATTCATATTACCATTGTTACGCCGAGCGCTCCGGGTCCCCGCTCCTCCCCGGAGCGCTCGCTACACTCTCGCTCCCGCAGCGCCCCGGTCAGATCCACTGACCGGGTGCGCTGCGATACCGCCTCCAGCCGGGATGCGATTCGCGATGCGGGTGGCGCCCGCTCGCGATGCGCACCCCGGCTCCCGTACCTGACTCGCTCTCCGTCGGTCCTGTCCCGGCGCGCGCGGCCCCGCTCCCTAGGGCGCGCGCGCGCCGGGTCTCTGCGATTTAAAGGGCCACTGCGCCGCTGATTGGCGCAAGTGGTTCTAATTAGTGTGTTCACCTGTGCACTCCCTATGTATACCTCACTTCCCCTGCACTCCCTCGCCGGATCTTGTTGCCATTGTGCCAGTGAAAGCGTTCCCTTGTGTGTTCCTAGCCTGTGTTCCAGACCTCCTGCCGTTGCCCCTGACTACGATCCTTGCTGCCTGCCCCGACCTTCTGCTACGTCCGACCTTGCTTCTGTCTACTCCCTTGTACCGCGCCTATCTTCAGCAGTCAGAGAGGTTGAGCCGTTGCTAGTGGATACGACCTGGTCACTACCGCCGCAGCAAGTCCATCCCGCTTTGCGGCGGGCTCTGGTGAACACCAGTAGTGACTTAGAACCGGTCCACTAGCACGGTCCACGCCAATCCCTCTCTGGCACAGAGGATCCACCTCCTGCCAGCCGGCATCGTGACAGTAGATCCGGCCATGGATCCCGCTGAAGTTCCTCTGCCAGTTGTCGCCGACCTCACCACGGTGGTCGCCCAGCAGTCACAACAGATAGCGCAACAAGGCCACCAGCTGTCTCAACTGACCGTGATGCTACAGCAGCTACTACCTCAGCTTCAGCAATCATCTCCTCCGCCAGCTCCTGCACCTCCTCCGCAGCGAGTGGCCGCCTCAGGCCTACGACTATCCTTGCCGGATAAATTTGATGGGGACTCTAAGTTTTGCCGTGGCTTTCTTTCACAATGTTCCCTGCACTTGGAGATGATGTCGGACCAGTTTCCTACTGAAAGGTCTAAGGTGGCTTTCGTAGTCAGCCTTCTGTCTGGAAAAGCTCTGTCATGGGCCACACCGCTCTGGGACCGCAATGACCCCGTCACTGCCTCTGTACACTCCTTCTTCTCGGAAATTCGAAGTGTCTTTGAGGAACCTGCCCGAGCCTCTTCTGCTGAGACTGCCCTGCTGAACCTGGTCCAGGGTAATTCTTCCGTTGGCGAGTACGCCGTGCAATTCCGTACTCTTGCTTCAGAACTTTCCTGGAATAATGAGGCCCTCTGCGCGACCTTTAAAAAAGGCCTATCCAGCAACATTAAAGATGTTCTGGCCGCACGAGAAATTCCTGCTAACCTACATGAACTCATTCATCTAGCCACTCGCATTGACATGCGTTTTTCCGAAAGGCGTCAGGAGCTCCGCCAGGATATGGACTTTGTTCGCACGAGGCGTTTTTTCTCCCCGGCTCCTCTCTCCTCTGGTCCTCTGCAATCCGTTCCTGTGCCTCCCGCCGTGGAGGCTATGCAAGTTGACCGGTCTCGCCTGACACCTCAAGAGAGGACACGACGCCGCATGGAGAATCTCTGCCTGTACTGTGCCGGTACCGAACACTTCCTGAAGGATTGTCCTATCCGTCCTCCCCGCCTGGAAAGACGTACGCTGACTCCGCACAAAGGTGAAACAGTCCTTGATGTCAACTCTGCTTCTCCACGTCTTACTGTGCCTGTGCGGATATCTGCCTCTACCTTCTCCTTTTCCACTAAGGCCTTCTTGGATTCCGGATCTGCAGGAAACTTTATTTTGGCCTCTCTCATCAACAGGTTCAACATCCCAGTGACCAGTCTCGCCAGACCTCTCTACATCAATTGCGTTAACAATGAAAGATTGGACTGTGCCGTGCGTTACCGCACGGAACCCCTCCTAATGTGCATCGGACCTCATCACGAAAAAATTGAGTTTTTGGTCCTCTCCAATTGCACTTCCGAAATTCTCCTTGGACTACCCTGGCTTCAACACCATTCCCCAACCCTGGATTGGTCCACAGGGGAGATCAAGAGTTGGGGTACCTCTTGTTTCAAGGACTGCCTTAAACCGGTTACCAGTACTCCCTGCCGTGACCCTGTGGTTCCCCCTGTAACCGGTCTCCCTAAGGCCTATATGGACTTTGCTGATGTGCTTTACAAAAAACAAGCTGAGACTCTTCCTCCTCACAGGCCTTATGACTGTCCTATTGACCTCCTCCCGGGCACTACTCCACCCCGGGGCAGAATTTATCCTCTGTCCGCCCCAGAGACTCTTGCTATGTCTGAGTACATCCAGGAAAATTTAAAAAAAGGCTTTATCCGCAAATCCTCCTCTCCTGCCGGAGCCGGATTTTTCTTTGTGTCCAAAAAAGATGGCTCCCTACGTCCTTGCATTGACTACCGCGGTCTTAACAAAATCACGGTAAAGAACCGCTACCCTCTACCTCTTATCTCTGAACTCTTTGATCGCCTCCAAGGTGCCCACATCTTTACCAAACTGGACTTAAGAGGTGCTTATAATCTCATCCGCATCAGAGAGGGGGATGAATGGAAAACGGCATTTAACACTAGAGATGGACACTTTGAGTATCTGGTCATGCCCTTTGGCCTGTGCAACGCCCCTGCCGTCTTCCAAGACTTTGTTAATGAAATTTTTCGTGATCTCTTATATTCCTGTGTTGTTGTGTATCTGGACGATATCCTGATTTTTTCTGCCAACCTAGAAGAACACCGCCAGCATGTCCGCATGGTTCTTCAGAGACTTCGTGACAATCAACTTTATGCCAAGATGGAGAAATGTCTGTTTGAATGTCAATCTCTTCCTTTCCTAGGATACTTGGTCTCTGGCCAGGGACTACAAATGGATCCAGACAAACTCTCTGCCGTCTTAGATTGGCCACGCCCCTCCGGACTCCGTGCTATCCAACGTTTTTTGGGGTTCGCCAATTATTACAGACAATTTATTCCACATTTTTCCACCATTGTGGCTCCTATCGTGGCTTTAACCAAAAAGAATGCCAATCCTAAGTCATGGCCTCCTCAAGCGGAAGACTCCTTTAAACAGCTCAAGTCTGCCTTTTCTTCTGCTCCCGTGCTCTCCAGACCTGACCCATCTAAACCCTTCCTATTGGAGGTAGATGCCTCCTCAGTAGGAGCGGGAGCGGTCCTTCTACAAAAAAATTCTTCCGGGCATGCTGTTACTTGTGGTTTTTTTTCTAGGACCTTCTCTCCGGCGGAGAGGAACTACTCCATCGGGGATCGAGAGCTACTAGCCATTAAATTAGCACTTGAGGAATGAAGGCATCTGCTGGAGGGATCAAGATTTCCAGTTATTATTTACACCGATCACAAAAATCTCTCCTATCTCCAGTCTGCCCAACGGCTGAATCCTCGCCAGGCCAGGTGGTCTCTGTTCTTTGCCCGATTTAATTTTGAAATTCACTTTCGGCCTGCCGATAAGAACATCAGGGCCGATGCTCTCTCTCGTTCCTCGGATGCCTCGGAAGTAGAGCTCTCTCCGCAACACATCATTCCTCCTGACTGCCTGATCTCCACTTCTCCAGCCTCCATCAGGCAAACTCCTCCAGGGAAGACCTTCGTCACTCCACGCCAACGCCTCGGAATCCTCAAATGGGGTCACTCCTCCCATCTCGCAGGCCATGCGGGCATCAAGAAATCCGTGCAACTCATCTCTCGTTTCTATTGGTGGCCGACTCTGGAGACGGATGTTGTTGATTTTGTGCGGGCCTGCACTGTCTGTGCCCGGGATAAGACTCCTCGCCAGAAGCCCGCTGGTCTTCTTCATCCTCTGCCTGTTCCCGAACAGCCTTGGTCTCTGATTGGTATGGACTTTATTACAGACTTACCCTCATCCCGTGGCAACACTGTTGTTTGGGTGGTCGTTGATCGATTCTCCAAGATGGCACATTTCATCCCTCTTCCTGGTCTTCCTTCAGCGCCTCAGTTGGCAAAACAATTTTTTGTACACATTTTTCGTCTTCACGGGTTGCCCACGCAGATCGTCTCGGATAGAGGCGTTCAATTCGTGTCAAAATTCTGGAGGGCTCTCTGTAAACAACTCAAGATTAAATTAAACTTTTCTTCTGCTTATCATCCTCAATCCAATGGGCAAGTAGAAAGAATTAACCAGGTCCTGGGTGATTATTTACGGCATTTTGTTTCCTCCCGCCAGGATGACTGGGCAGATCTTCTACCATGGGCCGAATTCTCGTATAACTTCAGAGTTTCTGAATCTTCTTCCAAATCCCCATTTTTCGTGGTGTACGGCCGTCACCCTCTTCCCCCCCTCCCTACTCCCTTGCCCTCTGGTTTGCCCGCGGTGGATGAAATTACTCGTGATCTTTCCACCATATGGAAAGAGACCCAAAATTCTCTCTTACAGGCTTCATCACGCATGAAGAAGTTTGCTGATAAGAAAAGAAGAGCTCCCCCCATTTTTGCTCCCGGAGACAAGGTATGGCTCTCCGCTAAATATGTCCGCTTCCGTGTTCCCAGCTACAAATTGGGACCACGCTATCTTGGTCCTTTCAAAATTTTGTGCCAGATTAATCCTGTCTCTTATAAACTTCTTCTCCCTCCTTCTCTTCGTATTCCTAATGCCTTTCACGTTTCTCTTCTTAAACCACTCATCATCAACCGTTTCTCTCCTAAACTTATCTCTCCCACTCCTGTCTCCGGTTCTTCAGACATCTTTCCTGTAAAGGAGATACTGGCCTCCAAAAAGGTCAGAGGAAAAACCTTCTTTTTGGTTGACTGGGAGGGCTGTGGTCCTGAAGAGAGATCCTGGGAACCTGAGGACAATATCCTAGATAAAAGTCTGGTCCTCAGGTTCTCAGGCTCCAAGAAGAGGGGGAGACCCAAGGGGGGGGGTACTGTTACGCCGAGCGCTCCGGGTCCCCGCTCCTCCCCGGAGCGCTCGCTACACTCTCGCTCCCGCAGCGCCCCGGTCAGATCCACTGACCGGGTGCGCTGCGATACCGCCTCCAGCCGGGATGCGATTCGCGATGCGGGTGGCGCCCGCTCGCGATGCGCACCCCGGCTCCCGTACCTGACTCGCTCTCCGTCGGTCCTGTCCCGGCGCGCGCGGCCCCGCTCCCGTGACAACCATGATATTATTACTGACCAAATCCTGTATATTGAGACCAATATTACCAAAAATACCAGAACAAAAAAAACAAAAATGTTCAGCACCACCAGATAAAATGAAATACATGCACAGGTTCACACTGCTAGTTGTGTGTGTCTTGTGTGTGTGAGAAACTCTGCCAAACCATGACCTCAACTACTATTACCACTGACACTACACTAATACCACAATACTGCTACTGAATGAAATTTACTATACAAAGACCAATATTCCCACATACGGGGGAGATTCATCAAAACCTTTTTTATTTGGCTCAGGCCGCCATGAAGACTTTTACAGGCCAAGACTTGCCTCTGCAGAATCTGCTGGACATCACTGTGTATTATCCCTGTACTGTGACATCACTGTGTATTATCACTGTACCGTGACATCACTGTGTATTATCCCTGTACTGTGACATCACTGTGTATTATCCCTGTACTGTGACATCACTGTGTGTATTATCCCTGTACTGTGACATCACTGTGTATATTATCCCTGTACTGTGACATCACTGTGTATATTATCACTGTACTGTGACATCACTGTGTATTATCCCTGTACTGTGACATCACTGTGTATATTATCACTGTACTGTGACATCACTTTGTATTATCCCTTTACTGTGACATCACTGTGTGTATTATCCCTGTACTGTGACATCACTGTGTATTATCCCTGTACTGTGACATAACTATGTGTATTATCCCTGTACTGTGACATCACTGTGTATTATCCCTGTACTGTGATATACCTATGTATATTATCCCTGTACTGTGACATCACTGTGTATTATCCCTTTACTGTGACATAACTATGTGTATTATCCCTGTACTGTGACATAACTATGTATATTATCCCTGTACTGTGACATCACAGTGTATATTATCCCTGTACCAGGGCCGGACTGGGTGTGAAAACCAGCCATGGGAAAAATTACATACCAGCCCCATAGTGTTGCGTCATTATACCAGCACGTCGTCATTTTCTTGTTCATAAAAGGTAAAATCATGCATTTTAAAGCAGATTAGTTTCCCCACATTAGGTGCAGTACAGTTCCCCCCACATTAGGTGCAGTACAGTTCCCCCCACATTAGGTGCAGTACAGTTCCCCCCACATTAGGTGCAGTACAGTACAGTGCTGTACACTGAGGACATGCAGGGCTCTGTACCTGAGGACAAGCGGGGCTCTGTACCTGAGGACAAGCGGGGCTCTGTACACTGAGGACAAGCGGGGCTCTGAACCTGAGGACAAGTAGGGCTCTGTACACTGAGGACAAGCGGGGCTCTGTACCTGAGGACAAGCGGGATTGTGTACACTGAGGACAAGCAGGGCTCTGTACCTGAGGACAAGCGGGGCTCTGTACCTGAGGACAAGCGGGATTCTGTACCTGAGGACAAGCGGGGCTCTGTACGAGAGAGAGAGCAGCCAGGGCGGCGGGCGCACAGATCGGTGGCACAGTGAACTCCGACGTTGCGCTGCTGCGTTTAGACGTGAGGTCACGTCACCCCCACGGTGACGTGACCTCACGTCTAAGTGCAGCAAAGCACCTTGGCGGAGTTCAAAGCGCCTCTGCCAGGCAGCCAGCCACCCAGGACCATAAGTAAGAAGCAGGGCCGACCTGGGACAGTGCAGGGCCAGCCTTCTCTATCGTCTGCGCCAGGCAGCCTATGCGGGCCGCCTGTGCATCCCGCTGGACCTATTTTCATGTAGGGGCCTGGAGCCCTACCAGAGGCGGCTCTAGACTTTTTGAGGCCTTAGGCAAAAATAAAGGACAAGCAGGGCCCTGTACACCGAGGACAAGCAGGGCTATGTACCTGAGGACATGCAGGGCTCTGTACACTGAGGACATGCGGGGCTCTGTACACTGAGGACATGCGGGGCTCTGTACACTGAGGACAAGCGGCACTCTGTGCACTGAGGACAAGCGCGGCTCTGTACACTGAGGGCAAACAGGGCTCTGTACACTGAGGACAAGCGAGGCTCTGTAACTGAGGACAAGCGGGATTCTGTACACTGAGGACAAGCAGGGCTCTGTACCTGAGGACAAGCGGGGCTCTGTACGAGAGAGAGCAGCCAGGGCGGCGGGCGCACTGATCGATGGCACAGTGAACTCCGACGTTGCGCTGCTGCGTTTAGACGTGAGGTCACGTCACCCCCACGGTGACGTGACCTCACGTTTAAGTGCAGCAAAGCACCATGTCGAAGTTCAAAGCGCCTCTCCCAGGCAGCCAGCCACCCAGGGCCGTAAGTAAGAAGCAGGGCCGACCTGGGACAGTGCAGAGCCGGCCCTCTCTATCATCTGCGCCAGGCGGCCTATGCGGGCCGCCTGTGCAGCCCGCTGGACCTATTTTCATGTAGGAGCCTGGAGCCCTACGCAGAGGCGGCTCTAGACTTTTTGAGGCCTTAGGCAAAAATAAATCTGAGGCCCCCCAAGCGCAATAAAAAAAAAAAAAAGTAAAAAAAACTGAAATTTATTTTTTTCGCGGGGCTCCCCTACCGAGGTTGACGAGCAAAAATAAAGGATAAGATCGTAAAAAGAAAAAAAAACTGCAATGCACTATATCTATTTATCAGTGGATATGTAGTTTAAAGTGCTGCTTTATACAGCAGCTCACCAATGACGTCTTCTCTAATTTGCTTTGTTGCCTTAGGCTGTCCGGGCATGCTGGGAGTTGTAGTTTTGCAACAGCTGGAGGCACCCTGGTTGGGATACTGCGCCGCAAGGGGGAGGGCGGGGTTTGGACGCAGAGGATGCAGGAGGACGCTGTATGCGCAGTGCGCACACAGGCTTCCCTTCCCCCCGCGCACAGGCCGGGGTGGGACATTTGAAAAAAATAAAAAAAAAAATCTCGCCAAAATCACTGCCCTACGTTAATCCGGCCCCAAAGCGGCCCACCGGGATAATTCCCGGTATCCCAGTAGGCCAGTCCGGGCCTACCCTGTACTGTGACATCACTGTGTATTATCCCTGTACTGTGACATCACTGTGTGTATTATCCCTGTACTGTGACATTACTGTGTATTATCCCTGTACTGTGACATCACTGTGTATTATCCCTGTACTGTGACATCACTGTGTATATTATCCCTGTACTGTGACATCACTGTGTATTATCCCTGTACTGTGACATCACTGTGTGTATTATCTCTGTACTGTGATATCACTGTGTATTATCCCTGTACTGTGACATCACTGTGTGTATTATCTCTGTACTGTGATATCACTGTGTATTATCCCTGTACTGTGACATCACTGTGTGTATTATGCCTGTACTGTGACATCACTGTGTATTATCCCTGTACTGTGACATCACTGTGTGTATTATCTCTGTACTGTGATATCACTGTGTATTATCCCTGTACTGTGACATAACTATGTGTATTATCCCTGTAATGTGACATCACTGTGTATTATCCCTGTACTGTGACATCACTGTGTGTATTATCCCTGTACTGTGACATAACTATGTGTATTATCCCTGTAATGTGACATCACTCTGTATTATCCCTGTACTGTGACATCACTGTGTATTATCCCTGTACTGTGACATCACTGTGTGTATTATCCCTGTACTGTGACATCACTATGTGTATTATCCCTGTACTGTGACAGCACTGTGTATATTATCCCTGTAATGTGACATCACTGTGTATTATCCCTGTACTGTGACATCACTGTGTGTATTATCCCTGTACTGTGACATAACTATGTGTATTATCCCTGTAATGTGACATCACTGTGTGTATTATCCCTGTACTGTGACATCACTATGTGTATTATCCCTGTACTGTGACAGCACTGTGTATATTATCCCTGTAATGTGACATCACTGTGTATTATCCCTGTACTGTGACATCACTGTGTGTATTATCCCTGTACTGTGACATAACTATGTGTATTATCCCTGTAATGTGACATCACTCTGTATTATCCCTGTACTGTGACATCACTGTGTATTATCCCTGTACTGTGACATCACTGTGTGTATTATCCCTGTACTGTGACATCACTATGTGTATTATCCCTGTACTGTGACAGCACTGTGTATATTATCCCTGTAATGTGACATCACTGTGTATTATCCCTGTACTGTGACATCACTGTGTGTATTATCCCTGTACTGTGACATAACTATGTGTATTATCCCTGTAATGTGACATCACTGTGTATTATCCCTGTACTGTGACATCACTGTGTATGATCCCTGTACTGTGACATCACTGTGTATTATCCCTGTACTGTGACATCACTGTGTGTATTATCCCTGTACTGTGACATCACTGTGTATTATCCCTGTACTGTGACATCACTGTGTGTATTATCCCTGTACTGTGACATCACTGTGTATTATCCCTGTACTGTGACAGCACTGTGTATATTATTCCTGTACTGTGACATCACTGTGTATTATCCCTGTACTGTGACATCACTGTGTATTATCCCTGTACTGTGACATCACTGTGTATATTATCCCTGTACTGTGACATCACTGTGTGTATTATCCCTGTACTGTGACATCACTGTGTATATTATCCCTGTACTATGACATCACTGTGTATTATCCCTGTACTCTGACATCACTGTGTATTATCCCTGTACTGTGACATCCCTGTGTATTATCCCTGTACTGTGACATCACTGTGTGTATTATCCCTGTAATGTGACATCACTGTGTATTATCCCTGTACTGTGACATCACTGTGTGTATTATCCCTGTACTGTGACATCACTGTGTGTATTATCCCTGTACTGTGACATCACTGTGTGTATTATCCCTGTACTGTGACATCACTGTGTATATTATCCCTGTACTATACACCCTGTGTATAGGGTTAAGCACAGTGTTGTCACAGCATAATGTTAAGCACAGTGTTGTCACAGTATAGGGTTAAGCAGAGTGTTGTCACAGTATAAGGTTAAGCACAGTGTTGTCACAGTATAAGGTTAAGCACAGTGTTGTCACAGTATAAGGTTAAGCACAGTGTTGTCACAGTATAAGGTTAAGCACAGTGTTGTCACAGTATAAGGTTAAGCACAGTGTTGTCACAGTATAAGGTTAAGCACAGTGTTGTCACAGTATAGGGTTAAGCACAGTGTTGTCACAGTATAGGGTTAAGCAGAGTGTTGTCACAGTATAAGGTTCAGCACAGTGTTGTCACAGTATAAGGTTAAGCACAGTGTTGTCACAGTATAAGGTTAAGCACAGTGTTGTCACAGTATAAGGTTAAGCACAGTGTTGTCACAGTATAAGATTAAGCACAGTGTTGTCACAGTATAGGGATCTTGCTGTAGGCCGATGCTTCTTTCTCCCCTGGCTCGGGGGGCAGGAAAACAGGAGACGTGCCTGCACGCAGCACGCTCCCAGCCCCCGCAGCTCTTCTCTTAGGCCACTTAGGTCACCTGGCGGCTGCTGCCTCGGGCTGAGCAAAAGCCCTGATCTTGTACTTGCAGCAGGGGCCAGAGCGAGGCCTCCACCAGCGCGAGGCCTTAGGCAGCGGCCTTAGTGGCCTAATGGAAGAGCCTCCTCTGGTGTCTACCACTGCCCGAAGTGGTTGTCAACACACCTCCATGCGTCTCTTTGGGAGAGCCAGAGATACACAAGCGCTATATCTCTGGTTCTCCCATAGAGATACATGGAGGGGGCATGTCAGCCACCGATCCATGCTGTAGTTGACACAGCTTTATTCATGGGGAGAGCCAGGAGATCGCCCAGTATGTTGGATCCCCTGTAGGTTGTTTTCC
This sequence comes from Hyla sarda, assembly GCF_029499605.1. Lineage (NCBI taxonomy): Eukaryota > Metazoa > Chordata > Amphibia > Anura > Hylidae > Hyla > Hyla sarda. The sequence goes on from NC_079193.1 coordinate 360,284,153, forward strand.
CCCTGTATGTAGAACCCTCTGTAGCTAATTTGCTTCCTGTATGTAGGACCCTTTGTAGGTAGTTTCCCCCCCTACATGTAGGACCCCTGTTGATAGTTTGCTCTCTTTTGGTAGGACCCCCTGTAGGTAGTTTTCTCCGTGTATATAGGAACCCCTTGTAGGTAGTTTGCCCTCTGTATGTAGGACTACCCTTTAGGTAGGACCCCTGCCTTGCATGCAGCACTGTTCATCACATCCCATATTGTTACTGTCACTGTCTAATTATAAAATACTACACTGCAATCACAAAAGTGAAGCACTTACTTATATATACTGCCCCCTGTCTCTTCAGAAATATAGCTCGTGCACGTGCAGGGATCACAGCAATGTACAGAGTTGGAGGATTTCACTATAAAGGGACTGTGCTCAAGTTTCGAGCTACAAAAGGAGAAGAATGCTGAACAAGGACCCCTCTGCTTACTCTGTTCTCTTTATTGACTTACTGTCAGAGTTGGTGCTGCGTGGCTCAACACATCACAGAAGTTTTCCTGCTTATGTCCTGTACATAAGGAATTGTGCCACAATCCTGTGAGTAACAAGTATTTGCAGCACAGTAAGTCAACCTGTGTGGGCCTTCCACAGTGGAGTACAAGCTAACTGGACTATATCCTTTCTGTAACTGCATTTACATTAATAACTTTACTAAAATGTGTGAAAGACACACTAGAGACTTTCCACTCGGTATAACTGCTGAAAAAGTAACCTTTAAAGGGACAGTGACCAATTATACCTTCATTTGCTCTAAAGACAGAGACATTCCATTGTGTGATAACAAAACTGTATCATATTTGGATCTACTAGTGTAAAGGTTTCAGGTGTCCAGAGTTATCAATCTTACTTTCCACTCTACGGGGACATGCCCAACCCTATAGAAGTAGAAGTGGGCACTTCTATATAGTTAGGTTAACCCCTTAAGAACTGAGCGTTTTTCCAGACTGTTGAGACCCAATTAGCTCCTAGCAGGCTATAACTACCCCTCCCCCTTACTACAATAAATAATTAAATAATAACTGACACAACAACAATTTAACTTTTCCGTGGGTGGGGATCAGCCACAGCTTTATTTATAAAATTACTTATATAAATAACAATTTAACTGTAACAAAGACACCGATTGGCTTCTTACCAACCCGAGAGGTGCTGCCACACTGTCCTGTGTGGAGGTCTACCCCGGGTTGACCCCGCTTTCACCGTCTTCTTACCGCTGAGCTGTGATTTACAATAAACAGAGATACAAAAAAGGGAGGGAGGGAGGGCAAAACTCCGGGTCCTGGGCAGATTGAGGGGGGAAGGGAGGCACCACAGCTATAAATACCCAGGGGAGGGCCCCTGAAAGCCCGGGAAACTATTAGACCCCTGATTGGTGCACTCCTTCCCCCCCACCCATGGGACATACCACTATAGTTACCAACAAGTTTTACAGGCGGGGGAGGGGGCTAAAAACCTTGCCTGTATTATTTCTTAACCCCTTAACTGCTCACCAGTCAGGGGGCAAGCTAGTAATGCACAGCTTGCCCCTCCATTTTTGCACTTTCGTTTTTTCCTCTTAACCTTTTAAAAATCATAACTCTTTCAATTTTGCACCTAAAAATCCATATTATGGCTTATTTTTTGCGCCACCAATTCTACTTTGTGATGACATCAGTCTTTTTACCAAACTATCATTGTGCGACAAAATTTAAGAAAAAACACAATTTTGTAAATTATGGGGGCTTCCATTTCTAGGCAGGACATTTTTGGTAAAAATGACACCTTATCATTATACTGTAGGTCCATACGATTAAAATGATCCCCTACTTATATAGGTTTGATTTTGTCTTCTGGAAAAAATCAGAACTACATGCAGAAAAATGTATATGTTTAAAATTGTCATCTTCTGACCCCTATAACTTTTTTATTTTTCTGCATGTGGGGTGGTATGTGGGCTCATTTTTTGCGCCGTGATCTGAAGTTTTTAGCGGTACCATTTCTGTATTGACCGGACTTTTTGATCGCTTTTTATTCATTTTTTTCATGATATAAAAAGTGACCAAAAATACGCTATTTTGGATGTTGGAATTTTTTTGCGCGTACGCCATTGACCGTGTGGTTTCATTAACAATATATTTTTATAAATTGGATATTTCTGCATGCGGCAATACCACATATGTTTATTTTTATTTACACTGTTTTTGTTTTTTTATGGGAAAATGGTGATTCAAATGTTTATTAGGGAAGGGGTTAAATGATCTTTATTCACTTTTTTTTCCCACTTTTTTTGCAGTTATAGCTCCCATAGGGGGCTATAACACTGCACACACTGATCTTTTACATTGATCAATGGTTTCTCATAGGAAGCCATTGATCAATTATTCTGCCGCTTGACTGCTCATGTCTGGATCTCAGGCACTGAGCAGTCATTCGGTGATCGGACACCAGGAGGCAGGTATGAGACCCTCCTCGTGTCCAGCAGCTGTTCTGGATGCTGCGATTTCACCACGGCGGTCCCAAACAGCCCTCTGAGCTAACTGGGAGCAGTTTAGTTTCACTTTAGACTCGAGAGTGCATCCTCATGGCATGACGTCCTGATCAAGTATAGATTTGGCTTTTGAAAATAGGGAAGGAATGAGGATGGTTAGAAAAATTAAATACCATCCTAAAACAGTTTCTGATTGTTGCTTAGTAGTTACTGAAATGGATTTGGGTGGATCTGTTCTGAGTAGACCCAGTAATTTTGCAATTAACCCTCATTGGTTATCCTTAGGGATGAGCGAATCGAATCTGACGAATCAAAATTTGTTACGAATTTCAGGAAAAATTTGCTTCGCATGAATCACTTCATTAAACTCCATTTAGTGCGGCCCAGGCTCCAGGGCATCTAAGATGGCAGCTCCACATGTCAGGACATGGGGCAAGGAATGCTGGGAAGGCAGCAAGGTGGGTAGGTGGGATGACCCTGAATCACATGCAGGATGCAGCCTATTAGCGGCCAGCCACCCCTGTGAGGTCACAGCCCTATATAATCGGAAGCCATCTTGCTGCCAGTCACATTAGCGTTCTATTGCAGAAAGAGGGACAAAGAGCAGTGTGTGTTGTACGGAAAAGCATTTTTACAGCAGCGATTCTCCTCAAGCCCAAATCCAGCCTAGAAGCACTGATAGGGAAGGGAGAGAGATTGAGAAAGTGCAAGTGTGGGTGTATTACAGCAGCGATTGACCTCAAGACAAATCCAGCCTAGAAGCACTAATAGGGAAGGGAAAGAGATTGAGAGAAATTTTGGGTGTAGTACACAGCGACTGTGTGCTGCAGCACTGGTGTGTACAACAACTGAAAAGCTAATAGTAGCCAGCCAGTTAGGGTGAGCAGAGCACTAAAAGCCATAGTCACCTGCTATAAGTGCCTAATACTGATTGAGTAGAAGAGAGTATTGTCCTCTATTAAGTGTAACCTGTGCTTACATATGGTTGCGTACCATTTTGTTCACAAAAGTACACTCCTACTGCTGTTGTAGGCAAATACTGTTTTAAGTGTAGTGAAGCGTAATGTACTCCCTCATAAGTGCATACCACGTACATACATCTACATGGTGTACCATTTTGTTTAGTGGAGCGCATTGTACTCCCCTCATATGCGCACTAAGTATGTCAGGCAGAGAAGTGCCAGAACGTGCACAGAGGAGTGTCAGAGGCCTAAATTCATCAGGCACAGGAAGAGGACGCAGCAGACTAGGGGCGAGTGACAGCAGGAGTCGTAGCGAGAGGCCTGAGCTCCTGGTATCAGCTAGCAGTCGTGTCTCAACCAGCAACCCATCTGCTGTCATTGACTGGTTAACTCGATCATCCACTTCATCACAAGAGACATCTGACACCCCCAGTCAACAGTCGATGGGTTCCTCAGACACAACCACCAGTTGGCATGGCCCGGGAGCAGTCCCTGTCCTCCAATTGCCTCTGTCCTATGCTTTTCCATCCTCCATAGAAGTATCCTATGCTGTGGGTTCAGCTCCACTTTTTAGTCAGGACGATCTAATAGAGGACAGTCAGCAGCTACTGCCCAGCCAAGAAGTGGAGGAGACATCCCACGCTTCCTTGGCTAGGCAGGCAAGTAGTGATGAGGAGAGTGACGTGGGAGGTGGTGTTGCAGTGTTCAGGGTCCTGAAGCAGACACTGTTGAGGAACCTTAGGAGGACATCAGTGACGTACAAACTCAACTTGATGATGATGAAGCCGATCGCACTTAGGAGCCGGGTGCAGAGGGGGCTTCATCATCATCAGGTAAGGAGGGTTGCAGGTTGCCCATGAGGCAGCAGATGAGCCAGCAAGGTGGTAGCATGGTTGGCAATCAGCATGGGGGCAGAGGTGGAAAGTCTGGAGCCAAACATGCCGGGGACAGACCACCTGCTTCGCTGCAGCCTACCTGCCCGGGAAGTAGTGGAACAGGGGTCCCAGGAGTCGGCAGCAGTAGCAGTCAATTAGTGTGGACTGTTGGTGGAAAAATCAGCTACTCGCGTTGTGGCAGTTTGTCATCAAGTATCCGGAGGATATTAACCCCTTGGGGACAGAGGGTTTTCCCGTTTTTGCACTTTCGTTTTTTCCTCCTTACCTTTTAAAAATCATAACCCTTTCAATTTTGCACCTAAAAATCCATATGATGGCTTATTTTTGCGCCACCAATTCTACTTTGTAGACAAAAATCTACGGCGAAACGAAAAAAAAATAATTGTGCGCCAAAATTGAAGAAAAAATGCCATTTTGTAATTTTGGGGGCTTCCGTTTTTACGCAGTACATTTTTCGATAAAAATCATACCTTATCTTTATTCTGTAGGTCCATATGATTAAAATGATACCCTACTTATATAGGTTTGATTTTGTTGTACTTCTGGAAAAAATCATAACTACATGCAGGAAAATTTATACGTTTAAAATTGTCATCTTCTGACCCCTATAACTTTTTATTTTTCTGCATACGGGGTCGTATGAGGGCAAATATTTTGCCCTGTGATCTGAAGTTTTTAGCATTACCCTTTATGTATTGATTGGACTTTTTGATCACTTTTTATAAATTTTTTCATGATATAAAAAGTGACCAAAAATATGCTATTTTGGATTTTGGAACTTTTTTGAGTGTACGCCGTTGACCGTGCGGCTTAATTAACGATATATTTTTATAATTCGGACATTTCCACACGAGGCAATACCACATATGTTTATTTTTACACAGTTTTTTTTTTTTTTACAAGGGAAGAGGGGGTGATTCAAACTTTTATTAGGGAAGGGGTTAAATGATCTTTATTCACTTTTTTCCCCACTTTTTTATGCAATGTTAAAGCTCCCATAGGGGGCTATAACACTGCACACACTTTTACATTGATCAATGGTTTCTCATAGGAAACCATTGATCAATGATTCTGTCGTTTGACTGCTCATTCTTGAATCTCAGGCACTTATTAGTGGCTGTATACTACAGAAGAAATTATTTTCTATTTGGATTTATTTTCTGTCACGACCACAGTGCTCTCTGATGACACCTCTGTCCATTTTAGGAACTGTCCAGAGCAGCATATGAATGCTATTGGGATTATTTCCTGCTCTGGACAGTTCCTAACATGAACTGAGGTGTCAGCAGAGAGCACTGTGATCGCGAACTCCAAAAAGAAAATAATTTCCTCTAATAATAGTACTGAAAGGATTAAAAATTTTAAATAGAAGTAATTTACAAATCTGTTTAACTTTAACATGGCCATATGCAATTTAAAAAAATATCTTTAATCTTTTCAATTGTGAGGCCTTTTGGTCTCGCCAGGCTGCCACCACCTTCAGGCTGTGTCATTCCATCACCATATGGTCTCCTCTTGCTGCTGCCACCTCCAGGCTTGGTCATTCTACCACATTTTGGTCTCCTCATGCTGGTGCCACCTCCAGGCTGTGTCATTGTGCTGCCATGTGGTCTCCTCATGCTGCTGGCACATTACATAAAAAAATAATGTTAATCTATTTAAAATCTTCAATTTAAATTTTAAAATATATCTTTAATCTTTTCAATTGTGAGTCCCTATGGTCTACACCCCCTGGCTTGGTCATTCTGTCACTATATGGTCTCCTTATGCTCCTGCCACCTCAAGGCTGAGTTATTGTACCGCCATGTGGTCTCCTCATGCTGCTGGCACATTACACAAAAATTTTAAATAAAAAATAATTCTAATTAATTTTTATAAATTATTTTTAATTTTAATTAATTTGGAATGGGTGGTAGCTCGCCTGGCGGAGGACCACCAGATCGATTTTAAGATACCAGCACAAGTTTTTTTCACTACAGCCACTTCTAGGTTTATGTGCCCACTTATCCAACAGCACAGAAGCTGAATATGCTCCTGTCCAAGTTGCTGGTACTGCAGTCCATCCCATTTCAAGTGGACACTCAGAGCATGGGGGTGCGCTGAGAGGCAGAGGCTGGGACAGGCGGTAGCTGGCCTCGCGGTGGACTACCACTAGGAGCTTTTCCATAGTTTCCACTGCAGCAATTATACACTATTGGAGCTGGAATTATCGTGGCTGCTGGCACCAGACTTTCCCTCCAATGGGTCCTCAATAGAGATGAGCGGATCAATTCGGACGATTCAATTTTTTTTTTAATTCACTCCTCTCTAGCCATCGTTATATATTACCTCTGGAATTACCACAAAAATCCAATGAAACAGGTTGGATCGATAACAATGAACCATAACTGATTAAATGAAACATTCGCAGTTCGCTCTGAGAGGCAGGGGCTGGAACAGGTGGTAGCTGGCCTCGCGGTGGACCGCCAGCTCGATGCTCACCAGAATGGTTCCTCAAAAAAGGATTTACATTTTTTTTTTATAAATTCTAATTAAGTTAAATAAAAATTACATTAAAATATCTCTTTAAACTCTTCAATTGTGATGCCATATCATCTTATAACCCTGCTGCCACATCCAGATGCTCTGCGGCAGTGATTCTAATAGCGTTGGCTGTAATTTGCATGTCATGCTGAATAAAAGTATTATTTCACTAACACAGCACACTCCCTCTGAGTGTTATAACAAGGCAAAGTGTTCTACACTTTTTAATAGAAGTAATTTACAAATCTGTTTAACTTTCTGGCATAAGTTCATTTAAAAAAAAAATGTTTCCACCGGAGTACCCCTTTAAGGCAGGGGCCCCGTTGAAATACCTCGTAGTCGATATCTCGGCCTAGAAAAACTCATTTGTAAAGAAAAACTTAATGCCCTTGCTCTTTAAGATTAAAAACAAAAATTGATATATGGGGTTAGATATTATTGAATCAAGCGGAGAGGGTGGCAGTATTAAAAATGGTTTTCATGCCACAAATCTTGTATTTTATCAGAGTCTCTCCCATATGGATACTGGGCAACTGGTTTAAAGGACTAGAAGCCCTGTGTTAAATAAACTAATATGGGGGCGAGGGAGAGTACAAATAAAGTATATAAATATTACCCTCTTAGAGGGTGAAGGGGGATGGGGGTTGCCACAATTCTATAACTATTTCTTAGCTGCTAAGGCAAAATATATCAAGAACGGGAAGAATAACTCCATACTAAACTATATGCTGAACTCGTTTGAAGGAAATACTGATGAGATAATAGAAGTCTTGGAAGCGCACCCAGGGAGACACATAGGGAAGTCTTTGTCTTTTTGGGTTGTATTATAAGGTGTGGAGTAAAATTAAAGAAATTTGTACGGTGGTAAATAGTCTTGAGTTAACCTCAAAATGAGAAAACTCAAACCTTTGGAATTTAACAAAGGAACAGAACAGGGTTTTGGATACGGTTGGGGATTAAATATTTTGGTCAAATTTGTAGAAATGGGGAGTTATCACATTTGATATGCTTACTAATGAATTTCACATAGACACTGGGAAAATGTCTGGTATTTACAAATAAGAGAGGCTTTTAGGAACACGTCTAATAAGGATGTACTTTTCCTTACTTCACATTATTTAACCTCCTTTGTAGCTGCTTCGCAAGGGCGAACAGGATCTACAGGGTGGGCCATTTATATGGATACACCTTAATAAAATGGGAATGGTTGGTGATATTAACTTCCTGTTTGTGGCACATTAGTATATGTGAGGGGGGAAACTTTTCAAGATGGGTGGTGACCATGGTGGCCATTTTGAAGTCGGCCATTTTGAATCCAACTTTTGTTTTTTCAATAGGAAGAGGTTCATGTGACACATCAAACTTATTGGGAATTTCACAAGAAAATTGGTTTTAACGTAACTTTATTCTTTCATGAGTTATTTACAAGTTTCTGACCACTTATAAAATGTGTTCAATGTGCTGCCCATTGTGTTGGATTGTCAATGCAGCCCTCTTCTCTATATACTGCTATATACTACTATATACACCGCAGGAGAAATGCTAGCACAGGCTTCCAGTATCCGTATACACTGCTATATACTACTATATACACCGCAGGAGAAATGCTAGCCCAGGCTTCCAGTATCCGTATACACTGCTATATACTACTATATACACCGCAGGAGAAATGCTAGCACTGGCTTCCAGTATCCGTATACACTGCTATATACTACTATATACACCGCAGGAGAAATGCTAGCACAGGCTTCCAGTATCCATATACACTGCTATATACTACTATATACACCGCGGGAGAAATGCTAGCACAGGCTTCCAGTATCCGTATACACTGCTATATACTACTATATACACCACAGGAGAAATGCTAGCACAGGCTTCCAGTATCCGTAGTTTCAGGTGCTGCACATCTCGTATCTTCACAGCATAGACAATTGCCTTCAGATGACCCCAAAGATAAAAGTCTAAGGGGGTCAGATCGTGAGAACATTCAAAATGGCAGACTTCAAAATGGCCGCCATGGTCACCTTCCATCTTGAAAAGTTTCCCCCCCCCCCCTCACATATACTAATGTGCCACAAACAGGAAGTCAATATCACCAACCATTCCCATTTTATTAAGGTGTATCCATATAAATGTGTAGTTTCTCGACAGCTCCACTCTCCCGCACCTGCGCTCAGACGGGCCAGCAGCGCACCTGGCCGAATAGGAACAGCAAGTGAAAAATAGAAATGTCCAGCGCTTTAGGATGTAAAAATTCTTCCGCTTTATTAAGTCATAAAAACATACAGCATAGGGACAAGAACTCCGACGCGTTTCGGATCTGTGCGATCCTTAGTCATGGCCATGACTAAGGATCGCACAGATCCAAAATGCGTCGGCGTTCTTGTCCCTATGCTGTATGTTTTTATGACTTAATAAAGCCGAAGAATTTTTGCATCCTAAAGCGCTGGACATTTCTATTTTTCACTTGCTGTATCCATATAAATGGCCCACCCTGTTTAGAGGTTTAATTAAAGAATCTAGTGCTGCGGTTCAAGAAATGGTTAAAAAGAAATGGGCAAAAGTAAATGTGAGATTTGAGGAGTGAGTGTGGGAGAATATTTGGGCGGGTTTCAAGAAATGCTCCTCAAATAAAAAAAAATTCAATTTCTACAACTAAGGATCATTCACCAATTGTATTATTCCCCGGTATCTTTGTGGAAGATGAAATGTAGAAGTCATCATAGTTTTCCAAAATGTGGACAAAGTAGAGCCGGTATTGTCCATCTTGTATGGGCATGCCCGAAGCTAGCTGATTTTTGAGGGCACATTAGGGAACTTGAAAATAAATTCACCAATTCTGTGGTGCTTGGGAATGACTCGGAGATGGCCATGCTGAAAAAAATTATACCAAAACTGACTATCTTGGCTAAGTACCTTATTGTTTGTACATGGTTTGCGCCGAGGGCACCTAATATCAGCGAGGGGAAAGAGTTAATTAATAAAATAAAAGAGTTTGAAAAGGTGAGAATCGGAGGCTTTAAGAAAAGAAGGAAAGAATTTGAGACCACTTGGGGATTGTGGTAGTTTTTTTTTTTTGTTTTTTATCTCCACGCAGGCATATGTAAAATATATGTAAAAAATTAAAATAAGAAAAAAAAAAAAAAAAGACATCTTATCCCCTATCCAAAGGATAGGGGATAAGATCGCCAGGGTCTCGCTGCTGGGCTGCAGCACCCCAGAACTTCACTCCATGCGGGATCACTGGTGATGTGGGGTGGAGGCTCATGACGTCACAGTCACGCCCCACTCAGTTACGGCCATGCTCCCCTCAATGCAAGTCTATGGGAGGGGGCATGACGGCCGTCACATCCCCTCCCATAGACTTGCATTGAGGGGAACTTGGCCGTGACATCACGAGCCTCTGGCGCTGCACCCGACGCTCTAAGCGAAAGCCGGGTGCAGCAGGGAGATTGCGGGAGTCCCTAGCGGTGGGACCCCTGCGATCAGACATCTTATCCCCTATCCTTTGGATAATAGATAAGACGTCTAGAGGCGAAGTGCCCCTTTAAGGCCCTCCAAAATATTTTCTGGTGGGTCTTAGGAACCTCACTGGTGGTCAAATTCCAAAATATCCTGTTCTTCAATGGTAGCCCCTTCTTGATGTTGGCCAAACATGACCAATAATAATGGGTTTGAACGGCCGTAATAAATGGTTCCGAGTGTCCGTGTTGTCCTGACGCCTGAGAACAAAACCTAACAGCATTCGCCAGAAATCAATGTATTTGTACAGCGTCTTTATCTGGTCTTTGTTTCCCGTCTTCTGGTAACACACAGTATGTACACTGACAACCTCACGTGTCCTCCTCCCAAATACGCGGCCCCGTGTTGTGACTCAATGATTCATCTGTATTGTGAGTCTTTATTTACAGAAAAAAAACCTGCAATTTATTTGCCAAATGGCTTACTCATTTCTGTTCCTTTGTGCTGAGGACGGCCATGTGTTCCTCGCTGATCAGCCACGAGTGGCATAAGGAAGGGAAGTCATATTAACCAGGTTCTTCAGTCTGTTCAAAGGATGAATGCTATCCTCAGAGTAGGTCACCCACGTGGTATTGGTGAGGGTCCTGACCCCCAAAACCCAACAGCAGAAAGACTGTGGTTGTGTAGTTCTTTCCAGTCTGAACACAGTGCTCTCTGCTGCCACCTCTGCCCATGTCAGGAACTGTCCAGAGCAGGAGCCAATCCCCATAGCAAACCTTTCCTTCTCCGGACAGTTCCTGACATGGACAGAGGTGGCAATAGAGATAACACAGAGTTTGTTTGTAGTCTGTTACCATAGAGACATACAGATTTGCACAGGAGCTATGGGGGAGATTTATCAAAACCCGTCCAGAGGAAAAGTTGCTGAGTTGCCCATAGCAACCAATCAGATCGCTTCTTTCATTTTTGAAAAGGCCTGTGAAAAATGAAAGAAGCGATCTGATTGGTTGCTATGGGCAACTTAACAACTTTTCCTCTTGACAGGTTTTGATAAATCTCCCACTATGGTTTTTCCCAACAGTGTTTCCCAACCAGGGTGCCTCCAGCTGTTGCAAAACAACAACTCCAAGCATTTACTCAACAAAAAATTGAGATCAAGCAAATGCCTTCATGTTGGCATTCATAGTTTGTTATTATACATTTTAAAAACATAACAAAATAGTACTGGCTTTTGCAGTTTGGTACGGATTATAACGTATGTTCAGTGCATTTGTTTATTTTGTTTATAGCCTTGTTCTAGTCTAGCTTTGTCCTAACCAAAGGCTGTCCAGGCATGCTGGGAGTTGTAGTTTTGCAACAGATGGAAGAACCCTGGTTGGGAAACACTGGTATACAGCTCCTGTGCAGATCTGTATGTCTCTATGGTAACCGACTACAAGCAACCTCTGGGTGTCGTCTGATCCTACAGTCAAGTGTGAAGCTGGCATTCTGGGAGTTGTAGTTTTCCAACAGCTCGAGGCACGTTAGTTTGGAAAATCTGTCTTAAAGCGTCATTGTCAGTTGCCTGTCCGGGAATCCTGTGAGTTGTAGTTAAACAACAGCTGGAGGCACTCTGGTTGGGAAACACTACTTCAGGAAAATAGGGTTTTAAATGGGTCTGAGCTGCAATACTAGATTGAGCCTATGGTCAAGAGTGGCGCTGTTTCTGTAAAATTTGGTGTTGGTGTTTCCCGTTAAAGTGCAACTTCAGAGCCTAATACCAGTGTTTCCTGTGATAGCCTGGCGGAGTATGGTATATGAGGGTGTAGCTGTGCGGTTAATAAGGGTGCTTGCTTAACCCTTTTTATTCCTTAACGCCAGGGTGAGGGCTATTCTCTGTATGCTTGTCCTACCGCCACCCTTCCCAAAAGCGATAAGGAGATAGGAAATAATTGATTGTCCACAACCGGAGATTTGCAGAAACTTGTCGGAACATTTACTGAAGATTTTAGGCAATAATGAACAGGAACAGTCCATACAACAGAGTCTATTAGAGCTTGACAAGTGGTTGGGACCTCAAGAGTCTATTTAGCTTAGGAAGATAATTGTTGCGGTGATCCACTGGATTTAGGGGTTTAGATTCGGTCCAGTAATCACGCTAGCTTTAGCGGAGATTGAGATTTTAACTCATGGTTTAGTTTAGGCTGAGGCCGGCAGGCTTCTGGCCTAGCTTGTCTTTGAAAGTTGCGCGGATCCGTCCTGCTAGTCCGGCATCCACGAGAACAGCAACCCAAGAGAGCGATCATTGGCTACAGCTCCCTTATATGGGCAGGGGCTGGACTAAAGCTCACTGGTCCATAACAACTGTCAATCTTCTGTACATAGAGTTATGGGTAAACATGTGACCCAAGGACCTCCAAAGGTCCTCCAACATACCATAGAGGAATTAACATAGTCACATGACTGAAGGTCCTGTGACGCTAACAAGGTAAGTAAACTAATATACACTATATTAAATATACACATTATTAAATATATACATAATAGCATTATGCAATTAGAGAAGGAGGAGGCGACTAGGGGCTGTCCCACCTGGGGACCCTAGCTGAACGTAGGAACTCTGACTTTGGGGACCGCCATACAAGGTACGGTATGCAATACGGTACCGGGACACAACATTCCCAACCAGAGTGCCTCCAGCTGTTGTAAAACTACAGACTCTGCATTCTGGAAGTTGTAGTTTTGCAACAGATGGAGGCGACCTGGTTGTAAAACACTGTCTTAAAGCGCCATTGTCATTCTGATATTGCTGGGAGTTGTAGCTTTGCAACAGCTGGAAGCACCCAGACTGTTGAGACCCAATTAGCTCCTAGCAGGCTATAACTACCCCTCCCCCTTACTACAATAAATAATTCAATATAACTGACACAACAACAATTTAACTTTTCCGTGGGTGGGGATCGGCCACAGCTTTATTTATAAAATTACTTATATAAATAACAATTTAACTGTAACAAAGACACCGATTGGCTTCTTACCAACCCGAGAGGTGCTGCCACACTGTCCTGTGTGGAGGTCTACCCCGGGTTGACCCCGCTTTCACCGTCTTCTTACCGCCAAGCTGTGACTTACAATGAACAGAGATACAAAAAAGGAGGGAGGGAGGGAGGGCAAAACTCCGGGTCCTGGGCAGATTGAGGGGGGGAAGGGAGGCACCACAGCTATAAATACCCAGGGGAGGGCCCCTGAAAGCCCGGGAAACTATTACACCCCTGATTGGTGCACTCCTTCCCCCCCACCCATGGGACATACCACTGTAGCCACTGACAAGTTTTACAGGCAGGGGAGGGGGCTAAAAACCTTGCCTGTATTATTTCTTAACCCCTTACTGCTCACCAGTCAGGGGGCAAGCTAGTTATGCACAGGTTACATAGTTACATAGTTAGTACGTCTATCAAGTTCAACCAGGGGATTGAAGGGTAGGGTTGTGGCGCGGTATTGGGGAAGGGATGGGATTTTATATTTCTTCATAAGCATTAGTGTTATTTTGTTCCAGGAATGTATCTAACCCTATTTTAACCCCTTAAGGACTCAGGGTTTTTCCGTTTTTGCACTTTCGTTTTTTCCTCCTTACCTTTAAAAAAATCATAACCCTTTCAATTTTCCACCTAAAAATCCATATTATGGCTTATTTTTTGCGTCGCCAATTCTACTTTGCAGTGACATTAGTCATTTTACCCAAAAATGCACGGCGAAACGGAAAAAAAAATCATTGTGCGACAAAATCGAAAAAAAAACGCCATTTTGTAACTTTTGGGGGCTTCCGTTTCTACGCAGTGCATATTTCGGTAAAAATTACACCTTATCATTATTCTGTAGGTCCATACGGTTAAAATGATACCCTACATATATAGGTTTGATTTTGTCGCACTTCTGGAAAAAATCATAACTACATGCAGGAAAATGTATACGTTTAAAAATGTCATCTTCTGACCCCTATAACTTTTTTATTTTTCCACGTACGGGGCGGTATGAGGACTCATTTTTTGCGCCGTGATCTGAAGTTTTTATTGGTATGATTTTTGTTTTGATCTGACTTTTTGATCACTTTTTATTCATTTTTTAATGTTATAAAAAGTTACCAAAATACGCTTTTTTGGACTTTGGAATTTTTTTGCGCGTACGCCATTGACCGTACGGCTTAATTAATGATATATTTTTATAGTTCGGACATTTACGCACGCGGCGATACCACATATGTTTATTTTTATTTTTTTTTACACTGTTTTATTTTTCTTATGGGAAAAGGGGGGTGATTCAAACTTTTATTAGGGAAGGGGTTAAATGACCTTTATTAACACTTTTTTTTTACTTTTTTTTTTGCAGTGTTATAGGTCCCATAGGGACCTATAACACTGCACACACTGATCTTTGATCCTGATCACAGGCGTGTATTAACACGCCTGTGATCAGCATTATCGACGCTTGACTGCTCCTGCCTGGATCTCAGGCACGGAGCAGTCATTCGTCGATCGGACACCAGGGAGGCAGGTAAGAGCCCTCCCGGTGTCCGATCAGCTGTTCGGGACGCCGCGATTTCACCGCGGCGGTCCCGAACAGCCCGACTGAGCAGCCGGGATACTTTCAGTTTCACTTTAGAAGCGGCGGTCAGCTTTGGCGATTTGTGGTATTAGCCGCGGGTCCCGGCCGTTGATTAGCGCCGGGACCCACGCGATATGATGCGGGATCGCGGCGCGATCCCGCTTCATATCGCGGGAGCCGGCGCAGGACGTAAATATACGTCCTACGTCGTTAAGGGGTTAAGGACCAGGCCATTTTACACCTTAAGGACCGGAGCGTTTTTTGCAATTCTGACCACTGTCACTTTAAACATTAATAACTCTGGGATGCTTTTAGTTATCATTCTGATTCCGAGATTGTTTTTTGTGACATATTCTACTTTAACTTAGTGGTAAAATTTTATGGTAACTTGCATCCTTTCTTGGTGAAAAATCCCAAAATTTGATGAAAAAAATGAAAAATTTGCATTTTTCTAACTTTGAAGCTCTCTGCTTGTAAGGAAAATGGATATTCTAAATATATATTTTTTGGGATTCACATATACAATATGTCTACTTTATGTTTGCATCATAAAATTTATGAGTTTTTACTTTTGGAAGACACCAGAGGGCTTCAAAGTTCAGCAGCAATTTTGAAATTTTTCACAAAATTTTCAAACTCACTATTTTTCAGGGACCAGTTCAGTTTTGAAGTGGATTTGAAGGGTCTTCATATTAGAAATACCCCATAAAAGGCCCCAATATAAAAACTACACCCCCCAAAGTATTCAAAATGACATTCAGTAAGTGAATTAACCCTTTAGGTGTTTCACAGGAATAGCAGCAAAGTGAAGGAGAAAATTCAAAATCTTCATTTTTTACACTCGCATGTTCTTGTAGACCCAATTTTTGAATTTTTGCAAGGGGTAAAAAGGAGAAAATTTTTACTTGTATTTGAAACCCAATTTCTCTTGAGTAAGCACATACCTCATATGTCTATGTAAAGTGTTCGGCGGGCGCAGTAGAGGGCTCAGAAGGAAAGGAGCGTCAAATGGTTTTTGGGGGGCATGCCGCATTTAGGAAGCCCCTATGGTGCCAGGACAGCAAAAAAAAAAAAAACACATGGCATACCATTTTGGAAACTAGACCCCTCAGGGAACGTAACAAGGGGTAAAGTGAACCTTAATACCCTACAGGTGATTCACGACTTTTGCATATGTAAAAAAGATATATATTTTTTTTACCTAAAATGCTTGGTTTCCCAAAAATGTTACATTTTTAAAAAGGGTAATAGCAGAAAATACCCCCCCAAAATTTGAAGCCCAATTTCTCCCGATACAGAAAACACCTCGCATGGGGGTAAAAAGTGCTCTGCTGGCGCACTACAGGTCTCAGAAGAGAAGGAGTCACATTTGGCTTTTTGAAAGCAAATTTTGCTCTGGGGGCATGCCGCATTTAGGAAGCCCCTATGGTGCCAGAACAGCAAAAAAAAAACCACATGGCATACCATTTTGGAAACTTGACCCCTCGGGGAACGTAAGAAGGGGTAACGTGAACCTTAATGCCCTACAGGTGTTTCACGACTTTTGCATATGTAAAAAATTTTTTTTTTTTTACCTAAAATGCTTGTTTTCCCAAAATGTTTACATTTTTAAA
Source organism: Hyla sarda (assembly GCF_029499605.1). Taxonomy (NCBI): domain Eukaryota; kingdom Metazoa; phylum Chordata; class Amphibia; order Anura; family Hylidae; genus Hyla; species Hyla sarda. The sequence goes on from NC_079193.1 coordinate 360,300,690, forward strand.
AAGGGTAATAGCGGAAAATACCCCCCAAAATTTGAAGCCCAATTTCTCCCGATTCAGAAAACACCCCATATGGGGGTGAAAAGTGCTCTGCTGGCGCACTACAGGTCTCAGAAGAGAAGGAGTCACATTTGGCTTTTTGAAAGCAAATTTTGCTCTGGGGGCATGCCGCATTTAGGAAGCCCCTATGGTGCCAGAACAGCAAAAAAAAACACATGGCATACCATTTTGGAAACTAGACCCCTCGGGGAACATAACAAGGGGTAATGTGAACCTTAATACCCTACAGGTGTTTCACGACTTTTGCATATGTAAAAAAATATATATTTTTTTTACCTAAAATGCTTGGTTTCCCAAAATTTTTAAAATTTTAAAAAGGGTAATAGCAGAAAATACCCCCCAAAATTTGTTAGGCAATTTCTCCCAAGTACGGCGATGCCCCATATGTGGCCCTAAACTGTTGCCTTGAAATACGACAGGGCTCCAAAGTGAGAGCGCCATGCGCATTTGAGGCCTAAATTAGGGACTTGCATAGGGGTGGACATAGGGGTATTCTACGCCAATGATTCCCAAACAGGGTGCCTCCAGCTGTTGTAAAACTCCCAGCATGCCTAGACAGTCAACGGCTATCTGGCAATACTGGGAGTAGTTGTTTTGCAACAGCAGGAGGCTCCTTTTTGGAAACAGTGGCGTACCAGATGTTTTTCATTTTTATTGGGGAGGGGAGGGGGGTTGTATAGGGGTATGTGTATATGTAGTGTTTTTTACTTTTTATTTTATTTTGTGTTAGTGTAGTGTAGTGTTTTTAGGGTACAGTCACACGGGCGGGGGTTCACAGTAGTTTCTCGCTGGCAGTTTGAGCTGCGGCAGAAAATTTGACGCAGCTCAAACTTGCAGCCGGATACTTACTGTAATCCTCCGCCCATGTGAGTGTACCCTGTACGTTCACATTGGGGGGGGGGACAACCAGCTGTTGCAAAACTACAACTCCCAGCATGTACGGTTTATCAGTGCATGCTGGGAGTTGTAGTTTTGCAACCGCTGGAGGCTCCGTTTTGGAAACAGTGGCGTACCAGACGTTTTTCATTTTTATTGGGGAGGGGGGCTGTGTAGGGGTATGTGTATACGTAGTGTTTTTTACTTTTTATTTTATTGTGTGTTAGTGTAGTGTAGTGTTTTTAGGGTACAGTCGCACGGGCGGGGGTTCACAGTAGTTTCTCGCTGGCAGTTTGAGCTGCGGCAGAAATTTTGCCGCACCTCAAACTTGCAGCCGGATACTTACTGTAATCCTCCGCCCATGTGAGTGTACCCTGTTGCAAAACTACAACTCCCAGCATGTGTGGTCTATCAGTGCATGCTGGGAGTTGTAGTTTTGCAACAGCTGGAGGCACACTGGTTGTGAAACACCGAGTTTGGTAACAAATTCAGTGTTTTGCAACCAGTGTGCCTTCAGCTGTTGCAAAAGCTACAACCCCCAGCATGTACGGACAGCGGAAGGGCATGCTGGGTGTTGTAGTTATGCAACAGCTGGAGGCATACTATTTTGGCTGGGGATGCTGGGGATTGTAGTTATGCAACAGCTGGAGACACACTGGTTTGCTACTTAACTCAGTGTGCCTTCAGCTGTTGCAAAACTACAACTCTCAGCAGTCACCGACAGCCAACGGGCATGCTGGGAGTTGTAGTTATACAACCACGAGATGCACCACTACAACTCCCAGCATGCACTTTAGCTGATTGTGCAAGCTGGGAGTTGTAGTTATAATACAGCTGAAGGTACACTTTTCCATAGAAAGAATGTGCCTCCAGCTGTTGCAAAACTACAAGTCCCAGCATGCCCATAAGGGAATGCTGGGAGTTGTGGTGGTCTGCCTCCTGCTGTTGCATAACTACAGCTCCCAGCATGCCCTTTTTGCATGCTAGGAGCTGTTGCTAAGCAACAGCAGGAGGCTGTCACTCACCTCCAACGATCCTCGCCGCACAGGTCAGTCCCTCGTCGCCGCCGCCGCCGCTGCTCCTGGGGCCCCGATCCCAACAGGGGCAACGGGGATCGGGGTCCCCAACACCCGGGGTGCACGTCCCGCACCCGCTCATGTCCTCTGGAAGAGGGGCGGAGCAGGTTGCGGGAGTGACACCAGCAGCAGGCGCCCTGATTGGTCGGCCGGCCGACGAATCAGGGCGATCGTGAGGTGGCACCAGTGCCACCTCACCCCTGCAGGCTCTGACAGCCCCGATCAGCCAATAATTCCGGGTCACCGGGTCACTGGAGACCCGATTGACCCGGAATCCGCCGCAGATCGCTGGACTGAATTGTCCAGCGATCTGCGGCCATCGCCGACATGGGGGGTCATAATGACCCCCCTGGGCGATATGCCCCGATGCCTGCTGAACGATTTCAGCAGGCATCGGGCACCGGCTCCGCTCCAGATGGTTGCGGGGGGCCGGTAAAACACATGACGTTCTCATACGTCATGTGTCCTTAAGGACTCGGAAATGGAGACATATGAGAACGGCATGTGTCCTTAAGGGGTTAAAGCTGTTAAATTTTCCTGCTGTGACCAGTTCCTGAGGTAGACTATTCCATAAGTTCACAGTTCTTATGGTAAAGAAGGCGTGCCGACCCTTGAGACTAAACCTTTTCTTCTCCAGACGGAGGGAGTGCCCCCTCGTCCTTTGGGGGGGGTTTAACCTGGAACAGTTTTTCTCCATATTTTTTGTATGGGCCATTAATATACTTATATATGTTTATCATATCCCCCCTTAAACGTCTCTTCTCAAGACTAAACAATTGTAACTCCTTTAATCGCTCCTCATAGCTAAGATGTTCCATGCCCCATATTAGTTTAGTCGCGCGTCTCTGCACCCTTTCCAACTCCGCAGTGTCCCTTTTATGGACAGGTGCCCAAAACTGAACAGCATATTCCAGGTGAGGCCGTACCAATGCTTTATAAAGGGGGAGTATTATGTCCCTGCCCCTCGAGTCCATGCCTCTTTTTATACATGACAATATCCTGCCGGCTTTGGAAGCAGCAGCCTGACATTGTGCTATTCTGTAGTCTGTGATCTACAAGTCACCCAGATCCTTCTCTACCAGTGACTCTGCCAGTTTAATCCCCCCTAAGACATACGACGCATGCAGGTTATTAGTACCCAGATGCATAACTTTACATTTATCCACATTGAACCTCATTTGCCAAGTGGATGCCCAGACACTTAGTCTATCCAAGTCATCTTGTAACTTATACACATCCTCTATAGACTGTACCGTGCTACAAAGCTTGGTGTCATCTGCAAAGATAGAAACAGAGCTGTTAATACCATCCTCTATATCATTGATAAATAAATTAAACAACAGCGGGCCCAGTACTGAACCTTGGGGTACACCACTAATAACCGGGGACCAATCAGAGTACGAATCATTGACCACCACTCTCTGGGTACGATCCATGAGCCAGTGTTCAATCCAGTTACAAACTAAAGTTTCCAAACCCAAAGACCTTAACTTACCTGTCAGACGTCTATGAGGGACAGTATCAAATGCTTTGGCAAAATCCAGAAACACTATATCCACAGCCATTCCTCTGTATACAGAGCCCCCCTCTATATACACAGCCCCCCTCTATATACACAGCCCCCCTCTATATACACAGCCCCCCTCTATATACACAGCCCCCCTCTACATACACAGCCCCCCTCTATATACACAGCCCCCTCTATATACACAGCCCCCCTCTATATACACAGCCCCCTCTATATACACAGCCATTCCTCTATATACACAGCCCCCTCTATATACACAGCCCCCCTCTATATACACAGCCATTCCTCTATATACACAGCCCCCTCTATATACACAACCTCCCTCTATATACACAGCCCCCCTCTATATACACAGCCCCCCTCTATATCCACAGCCCCCCCTCTATATCCACAGCCCCCCCTCTATATACACAGCCATTCCTCTATATACACAGCCATCCCTCTATATACACAACCTCCCTCTATATACACAGCCCCCCTCTATATACACAGCCCCCCTCTATATACAGAGCCCCCCTCTATATACAGAGCCCCCTCTATATACACAGCCCCCCTCTATATACACAGCCCCCCTTTATATACACAGCCCCCCTCTATATACACAGCCATTCCTCTGTATACACAGCCCCCCTCTATATACACAGCCCCCCCTCTATATCCACAGCCCCCCCTCTATATACACAGCCCCCCTCTATATACACAGCCCCCCTCTATATCCACAGCCATTCCTCTGTCAAGGCTTCTACTCACCTCTTTATAAAAGCAAATTAGATTGGTTTGACAACTTCTATCCTTAGTAATCCCATGCTGGCTATCACTTATAATACAATTATCCCCTATGTATTCCTGTATGTAATCCCTTATAAGTCCTTCAAACAATTTACCCACAATGCACGTTAGACTTACCGGTCTATAATTGCCTGGCGAAGACCTAGAGCCCTTCTTGAAGATTGGCACCACATTCGCCTTGCGCCAGTCCCTTGGCACAATACCAGACACCAGAGAATCTATAAATATCATGAACAGGGGTACAGATATTACTGAACTTACCTCTCTAAGAACTCTTGGGTGTAGTTCATCTGGTCCTGGAGATTTGCTTACATTTATATTACTTAACTTACCTTGTACCATCTCTACATTAAGCCAGTTCAGTACATTACATGATGTGTTACCAGCACTGACCTGTACATGATGTGTTACCAGCACTGACCTGGCCAATGTCAGCTCCTTTTTCCATAGTGTATACAGAACTAAAGAACACATTCAGTAGCTCCACTTTCTCTATATCACCTGTGACAACCTCCCCATTATCATTATTAAGGGGTCCTACATGCTCTGTCCTTGTTTTTTTTTTGCATTTATTTATATTTTTGCATTTAGCTTGCCCCTTCAGGTTGGGAAACATTTCTTTAAGAAAACAACGGCCCTTATTTACTAAGAGTGTTGTGTAGGTTTTTCTTTTAAATCAACTGGTGGCAGAAAGTTAAACATATTTGTAAATTACTTCTATTGAAAAATCTTAATCCTTCCAGTACTTATTAGCTGCTGAATGCTACAGAGGAAATTCCTTTATTTTTGGAACACTGATGACATCATGAGCACAGTGCTCTCTGCTGATATCTCTGTCCATTTTAGCAACCATGCATAGCAGATGCATAGCAGATGCATAGCAGATGCATAGCAGATGCATAGCAGATACATAGCAGATGTATGCTAAGGGCAGCATGGTGGCTCAGTGGTTAGCACTGCTGCCTTGCAGTGCTGGGGACCTGGGTTCAAATCCCACTAAGGACAACAATAAATAAAGTGTTATTATTATTATTATTATAACGTCAGCAGAGAGCACTGTGCTCGTGATGTCATCAGAGAGCATTTCCAAAAAGAAAATAATTTCATCTGTGGTATTCAGCAGCTAATAAGTACAGGAAGGATTAAGATTTTTTAATAGAAGTAATTTACAAATATGTTTAACTTTCTGCCACCAGTTGATTTAAAAGAAAAAAGGTTTTCACCGGAACACCCCTTTAAATGAGTTTGTGCTGCAATACTAGATAAGGCCTATAGTCAAGAGTGGCGCTGTTTCTCAAAAAGAAAAGGCAGATTCTGATTTCCAATCTCCTTTGATGTTGGTGTTTCCCTTTAAAGTGTAACTCTGAGTGATTTGCTCAGACGCCAATACTTTCCTTCTCGTACGTTCCCAAAAACACGATTGTATATTCCACTGTGCAGAATTGGTGAATTTTTATTAAAAAAAAAATGTAATTAAAAAAAAAACCTTCCAGGAAAAGCATCACCCGAACATCCCACAACCTGCGGTTCCTTCCACCATACTTTACATTCCAGCAGCCGTGGAACCAGAGACACTGGGGAAAAAAACAATGGCATCCTCCATAGGCAGAGGGCAGTTTAGGTCAGAGAAGATCCTTCTTTCTTTTTTTTTCGATAACATTTGCCAAATTGAGAATTGAGTCACCTCCAAATAAACACGGGGTGTGGTGCGGTGACACAACAGAGCTGCAAACCTCTCCCCTGGAACCATGACACATCACACTGGAGGGCAAGTTCCAAAAAAAAAACACACAGTCTACCTGAGAAAGAAAATATCATGTATTTATATCCCGGCCTTGTTCCTTTTGTGCTTTAATGTTTGGAAAAGGTTTCGTAATCCTGTGTAATCTGCAGCGCTTGTGCAAGTACGATCACTTTCTGTGAAATGTTTGGTAAAATGATTGATGAAAAAGGGCGGCGCGGAGTACAGAAGAACCCTTCCTCAATGATATTGGGCGCAATTTCCTTACTCCAACAGCTTTCACACATCTAGTACTTCTCACAGCTGAGATTTCGGTATCATTGCACCCAGTCTAGACTGTGAGAGGCGCAGGCAGATACAATGTATCAATGTATTAAAGGAGTACTGCAGCTCAGACAACTTATCCGCAGGATCAGGACTGGGGCCAGGATTTTTGCCACCCTATGTAAAAGCTGATTTTGACATCCCCCCCTTGACTCCGCCCATTGGTCTTCCCTTTGACACGCCCCACCTTACTACTGGGGTGACACACTGTAACAAACCTCCTACCCATGTAATCACTTGACACGTCAGCTGGCTGATGTCAGGAGCAGCTTCTAGGAGATGTGCCTGCTCATGGCACGTCTGCTGCTTTTTACCACTACCAGCAGTTCATGGTCTTTAAGTGTCAGGAGAGGCACCTGATCTTAAAGTGTTAATGATGGCCCTGAAGTGATCAGGGGGCGCAGGGTGGGGGTGGGTGCTGCTGCAGAGCATTCTTCTCCTCTCTGGCTGCTCAGCTTGACTCCGCCCATTGGTCTTCCCTTTGACACGCCCCACCTTACTACTGGGGTGACACACTGTAACAAACCTCCTACCCATGTAATCACTTGACACCTCAGCTGGCCTGATATCAGGAGCATTTTCTAGAGGACGTGCCTGCTCATGGCACGTCTGCTGCTTTTTACCACTACCAGCAGTTCATGGTCTTTAAGTGTCAGGAGAGGCACCTGATCTTAAAGTGGTAACGATGGCCCTAAAGTGATCATGGGGAGCAGGGTGGGGGTGGGTGGTGCTGCAGAGCATTCTTCTCCTCTCTGGCTGCTCAGCTCTTCCTTGGCAAGAAACTTGACACATCAGCTGGCTGATGTCAGGAGCAGCTTCTAGGAGATGTGCCAGCTCATGGCACGTCTGCTGCTTTTTACCACTACCAGCAGTTCATGGTCTTAAAGTGTCAGGAGAGGGGCCTGAACTTAAAGTGGTAACAGTGGCCCTAAAGTGATCAGGGGGAGCAGGGTGGGGGTGGGGATACAGCTGCCGAACCCTGATGAAGAGCTGCCCTAGGTCTGGCCTAGTTGTAGATACGTCACCACCCAGGATTACAAGTTATCCCTTACCTTCAAGATAAGAGATAACTATCTTATCACTGGGGATCTGACTATTGGGATTCCCTATGATCTTGAGAATGGGGACCTTCGTCTGCAGTCAGAACGGAGCAGCGGAATGCGCATGAACGTTGCTGCTCTCTTCATTGTCTATATATGTGTTACCAAGCTAGTGCGCTTCCAGCGGTTGCAAATCTAAAACTCCCAGCATGCCTGGACAGCCTGGTTGGGAAATACTGGTTAATAGCCTCTGCCGCAGATAGCCGAGTACAGTGTACGGCTATCTCTGAGGCTCCCATAGAGAATGAATGGAGCGGCAATGCGCATGCGTGTCTATTCTGCTCCATTCTGACTGGAGACTCGAGTCACCATTCCTAAAGGGGTATTCCGGCCAAAGGATAGGGGATAAGATGTCTGATCGTGGGGGGCCTGCTGATGGGACCCCCGCAATCTCCCCGCAGCACCTGCATTCTATGTGGGGCTGCATCTCCAGTTTTGTAAACCTCCGGGTTTCTGGGACTGGGGACGTGACGTCACACCACGCCCCCTCCATTCATGTCTATGGGAGGGGGCGTGACGTCCGTCACGCCCCCTCCCATAGACATGAATGGAGGGGGCGTGGCGTGACGTCATGACTTCTTATCCCCTAGATCAGACATCTTATCCCCTATCCTTTGGATAGAGGATAAGATGTTTTTGCCTGGAATACCCCTTTAAGATCATCGGGGGTCAGATTGCCAGTGATGAGATTGTTATCTCCTATCCTGAGGCTGAGGAACAACTTGTAATCGTGGGAGAACCCCTTCAACGCCACCATGACATATAGGAGAGCTATTATAATGACATACATAGGTGCATGCTGCTATGGCTGGAATACAAATGCAAACACAATCTTTACAGCAGCACACTTTAAGCCCTAAAAGTTTTTTGGGACACAGTGACAGCGATCCAAAAAATGGGACTTTACTGGTAAAACTGGGATGCCTGGTCACCCTGCCCAGATGGCTCTGTCGATGCTGCAGATGCCAACACAACAAAACACACGTACAAAAACACACTATTTAGGGAAAATTGTACAAAGAAACTAATCAAAGAAGCAACCAAAAAAATTGGCGTTTTTTAATGTGTTTATTAAAGGGGTACTCCGGTGAAAACCTTTTTTCTTTTAAATCAACTGGCTCCGGAAAGTTAAACATATTTGTAAATTACTTCTATTAAAAAATCTTAACCCTTCCTGTAGTTATTAGCTGCTGAATACTACAGAGGAAATTCTTTTCTTTTTGGAATGCTCTCTGATGACATCACGAGCACAGTGCTCTCTGCTGACGTTATTATAATAATAATAATAAGTCTGTATTTATTGTTGTCCTTAGTGAGATTTGAACCCAAGGCCCCAGTGCTAACCACTAAGCCACCATGCTGCCCTTAGCATACATCTGCTATGCATGGTTGCTAAAATGGACAGAGATGTCAGCAGAGAGCACTGTGCTCGTGATGTCATCAGTGTTCCAAAAAGAAAGGAATTTCCTTTGTAGCATTCAGCAGCTAATAAGTACTGGAAGAATTAAGATTTTTTAATAGAAGTAATTTACAAATATGTTTAACTTTCTGGAACCAGTTGATTTAAAAGAAAAAAGTTTTTCACCGGAGTACCCCTTTAAAGACAAATAAAAGCAGACATAAAGTGGGTGACAAGGAGGTCTCGAAGTGACAACCAAGAAACATTGTTCTCGCCCTAGAGTAACAAAAAGTACCTATAGGAAACATAGTGCTGGGAATGAAAAACATAAATGCAGATAAAAGTGCGGTTGGCCTCTGCTGTGTCAGATTGTAGTGACAAGAACATATTACAAAACGCAAACAACATTAAAAATTGGGTAAACATTTCTCCCGCTTGATTGAGATGTTGTAATCGGTGGGTCAGCTCCAAACACTGAGTGCTCCTCTGTGATCCTTTGCAAACACCCGAAAAACTGTGCAAACAGCGACATGAATGCTTTCACACCGTTTCCCATGCCAAGGGTGAGGAATATATCAGTTACTGGGGTGACTCAAAGAAGGGCCGGCCCAATTGTGCTGCCTGGGTGCAATAATGAAATTATGTTAGGTGCCTCTGTGCCCCATTTAGTATTAATTGTCCAGTAAAGAGAAGAACAACCGGATATACGGCACAATCCACCAGTCTCTGGACATAGGAACCCTTTGTCAGGAGCCCCTTTGGTGCATGCCTGTACACCTGAGGAAGGGGCTCCTATGCCCAGAAGCGCGTAGTGTTTGGTTCTACAATAAAAGATTCTCGTGATTTTATCTATTCACTATCTGACAGGCGGATTGCACCGTATAGCCGGTTTTTCTTCTGGACAACTGTACCATTTAGTGGACATGGTTTCCATGCTGACATCCAGAAGGCTGCACCACTTATACACATAGTGGTTTTGTCTGTTACACAATAAATAAAGGTCAGCTCCGTGCCCCCATATAGTAGTTAGGGCCCACCATACTGTCCCCATATAGTAGTTAAAGGGGTACTCCCATGGAAAACTTTTTTTTTTTAAATTAACTGGTGCCAGAAAGTTAAACAGATTTGTATATCACTTCTATTAAAAAATCTTAATCCTTCTAGTACTTTTTAGGGGCTGTATACTAAAGAGAAATCCAAAAAAGAAATGCATTTCCTCTGATGTCATGACTACAGTGCTCTCTGCTGACCTCTGCTGTCCATTTTAGGAACTGTCCAGAGCAGCATAGGTTTGCTATGGGGATTTTCTCCTGCTCTGGACAGTTCCTAAAAATGACAGCAGAGGTCAGCAGAGAGCACTTTGGTCATCAGAGGAAATGCATTTATTTTTTGGATTTCTCTTTAGTATACAGCCCCTAAAAAGTACTGGAAGGATTAAGATTTTTAAATAGAAGTGCTTTACAAATCTATTTAACTTTCTGGCACCAGTTGATTTAAATAAAAAAATTTCCACGGGAGTACCCCTTTAAGACCCCCACATTGCCGCCAGAGTAGTTAGAACCACCACACTGCTCCCTTATAGAAGTTAGGACCACCACACTGCCTCTATATATAATATTTAGGACCACCACACTGCCCCCATATAGAAGTTAGGACCACCACACTGCCCCCACTTAGTAGTTAGGACCACCACACTGCCTCAATATAGTAGTTAATAACCCCACACTGGCCGATATAGTAGTAAGGACCACCATACTGTCCCCATAAAGTAGTTAAGAACCCCACACTGGCCCATATAGTAGTTAGGAACCTCACACTGCCTCCATATAGTAGCTAAGACCCCCACACTGACCCATTTAGTAATTAGGACCCCACACCACTCACATATAGTAGTGAGGACTCCTATAAGCTTTTTGGCGATAGTAGTTAGGGTCACCTCACTCTATCTTTTACAGTAGTTAAGACCCTCACACTGCCTCATATAGTAATTAGGCCCCACACTGCCCCCATATGGTAGTGAGAACCCCCTCACAATCCCCTATATAAGAGTTTGGAGCCACACACTGCCGCATATGGTAGTTAAGATCCCTCTCTGCCGCCATATAGTAGTTAAGACCCCCCACACTGGCCCATTTAGTAATTAGGACCCCACAACACCCCCACATAGTAGTTAGTACTCCCATTATTTTTTTGGCGATGGTGTTCTCGTCTTCTCTTCCTTGCTTTCTTAAAGAGCCCCAACTTTTTTTTTTTTTTTATCAGCATAGCAGTATGAGAGCTTGTTATTTGTGGGAAAGGTTGTACCTTTAATTTTACCATATAATTTATTGTAAAATATACTATATGTGGGTCAGTACGATTACAGCCATACCAAATTCATATTGTTTTTGTTATGCTTTATTACTTAAAAATAACAAAATACAATTTTGACAGAAGTTGCCTCTCACTGTCTAACCAAGGTTAACACCTTTAAAGGGGTATTCCAGGATTCTTTTTTATTTGACTATGCTACAGGGGCTGTAAAGTTAGTGTAGTTCATAATAGTATCTGTGTAATAGTGTCTGTACCTGTGTTTGATGGTGGGTTTGCAATTCTAATGTGATCTTTGCCCTGATGTTTATTTTTATCAGCAAATGTTGTTTCAGTTTTTTCAAGGTTGCAGTGTGGCCCAAGACATTACATCACTAGTAAGGTGTTGAAAGGGAACCTGTCTGCTTCAATAGGTGGATCAACCGCTAATTGAGAGGGAGATCCTTCTGCAGGGAATTGTAGTTTTGCAACAGCTGAAGGCACCCTGGTTAGACAACACTGGTCTACTGTTCACAGCACAGCATGGCTGTTGTGTGGTAGGGAGAAAAGTGACCTCACACTTACAAACAAGGGATCCTGGGACTGGTAGTTGGAGGTAGGGAACTACAACAGGAAATAGCCATTTCACAAAAATAAATCAGCAGCGTTATGGTGGACTCACAACACAGCCATTTAGCCCCAAGACAAGCATGGATCCTTCCTAAGTATGTCCATTACTGTCTGGCAGGTACATTCTAAAATCACCTTCTGGTGGATAACAGCCCTTTGTAAAGATTGACTTGCTCCTGTCGTTGCCAATTGTAATAATGACTCTCCATAATTCTGGGATCAAAAGTTGAGGCCATGGGTTTATATTGATGTGGTAAGCTTGTGGGGGTATGTGGTATATTGGGTCTAGCTGTGCAGTGATGAAAGGGTGCTGGCTAAACCCTTAACTGTCATGACGCAAGGGTGAGGGCTCCTCAATATATACTTGTCCTATCGCCAACCGTCCCAAGAACGATAGGGAGGAATAAATGATTGTCCACAACCGGAGATTCAGAAAACTGTAGAAAACTTTACTGCAGATTTTATGCAGAGGTAAAACAGGAACAGTCTTTTCATATGTACAGTCTATGAGGATCCTGACAGTTGGTCGGGACCTTGTGAGTATAAGCTCTGTAGATTGATTTACGCTGTTCCGCTGGATTTAGGGGATTGGTTTTAGGTCCAGCAGTCACGCAAGCTTTAGCGGGGATTTGATTTAGTAACTCAGTTAGTTAGTGGTTAGTAAATTGCGGGATTGTTAGGCTTCAGGCCTGGTTTTGTCTTGTAAGTCACACGGATCTCCTCTCTCTGATAGTCCGGAACCCAAGAGATGCTGCTTGCTTTGCAGCCCAGGAGCAAGAGAGCGAGGATTGGCTGGCAGCTCCCTTATATGGGCAGGGGCTGGCCTTGAACTGATTGGTTCTTCCCAACTGTCAGTCCTTTACACAAAGGATTATGGTAGAACATGTGACTACTCACGTGACCTGGAAGGTCCTTTAGCATACCATAACAGTAGAAACATTAGTCATGTGACATAAGGTCCTGCAGACACTATATAGATCAATACATTACACTAATTCTATACATGTAACACATAAAATTCAAGACCAAAGAGGTGACAAGGGGTTATCTCAGCAAGCAGACCCCAACAGTACCAAGGAACTCTGACTTTGGGGACCCAGCACACAAGGTACAGTATGAAATACAGTACCGGGACACCACAGTGAGGTATGGATTTTAGGGGCTTTCCCTGTACAGTCATGAAAGTCTGGGCAATTGCAGTAAACATCACAAGGTTTTGTTGGATTGTTCTCGAATGTGAACTTGGCCAGAATATACCCAGCATGCCTTCAATAATCAATACCTGTAACTGGGGACATGCAGTGGCTATTGGAGATGTAGAGGTATCATATCAGTTGTACCTGGGTCCTGGTGGCTGGGGGGGGGGGGGGGGGGTCAAAATGCTCTTCTGTTACATAAGAAGAGACAAATATTATAGGTAGTTCAGGGGCCCTGTTACAGATTAGCTCTATTCAGTGGATGATCCACATTGTCCTCAGTACTATTTATATTGCCCACTATTTCTTAGGGACACTGTACAGTTGTTTTGATGTAGCATGTCTGCTGTAGGCTGGCGTATAATAGATTATAATGTTTATATGACAAGTCGCTATCTTCAGCAATTACAAGGCTTTGAGTGACCCAGTATGCATATATTTGACTCTGACAACTTCTGACCCTGTGCTTTATGCTTATGGAGACAGTTCCTGTATGTGACTTTTGCACACCATTTTTCTTTTACACATTTTTCATTATCTTACCCAGCTCTGTGCAGCACAGTTGTTTTCATGCCACTGGGGCTTGTTGTGAATGGAATTATCATCAATGATTACTAGGGATGCACCTAAATTTTGGTGACTAAAATATAATGGTCGAAAATGCTGTTTTCTAGGAGTATATAGGAGCTTTATATAAAGCCGGATAGAACGGGCTTTATCAAGGTGTAGGATACTAATGTCCTTGATAAAGCCGGTTCCATTGGTAAAACGTCGGGGGATGCTAAGGAATTTGTATTTTAACTAGCAATCAAGGATAGGAGAGAAAGGAGGCTTTAAGAGGATCTGATATAGGGGAAAATAATGATGACCCAGAAACAAAGGAACATGAATGATACGATCCTCTATTAAATACCTCCAGATTAATATAGGTCTGAATAGGACCTGAATCCAATGCCTTGGTTGTTTTTAATACACAATTTTTGAATTATTTAAACACATTATTGGGGTATTTTAGTTAAAATTAATAAAAGTGACATTTTAAAGGGGTAAACCTAGTAAAGGGCTTAGTCCCAGAGGGGCTTTATGCCCTGAAGGGAATTGGAATTGAAGAACAAGCCCACCAGACCCTTGCCAACCACCAGTCCCCTACCCCTCGAGCCAATGTGCAGGGCGGGCAGACGGGACACGTTCAATCTTCTGTTCCCCACTGACTCCTCCCCTTCCTGTCTTCCCCATTTAAAGCCTACTGAAGTAACTAACCCCTCCCATTCCTTAACCTCCCCTAACTCTCGCTTCCTACTGCCTTCTGTCATGTCCCCCCTCCCCTCCCATGCTGTCCACAATGGGGGCTCTCTGGGCAGTTTGAGATATACTGGGGCAGACCAGGGGTATACAGGGGATGGTTTGGGGTATACAGACTAAAAAGAAGAGAAAGAGCGCTCCACAGCACAATACCGCAGGTATAGGGTCCACAGATAAAATAGGAAATGCCCTTGCCAATTGCGTTTGTGTAAGCTCACACACAACAGTGGCCAGCGTGAGTGAGAGATGGTCCAGTCTGCAGCCTTCCCATCTGAAAGGAGCAATGACAAGAGGAGACTTCTGGAGGTGAGGGGATTCAATGGCGCTGACCAGGAGCAGACATGTCAGGTAGGTAGGAAAGTGGCTTTATTAAAATGCAACGCGTTTCACTGCAGGTGCGGCTTCATCAGGCATCTGCCTGATGAAGCCGCACCTGCAGTGAAATGTGTTGCATTGTTTTAATAAAGCCACTTTCCTACCTACCTGACGTGTCTGCTCCTGGTCAGCGCCATTGAATCCCTCCACCTCCAGAAGTCTCCTCTTGTCATTGGGGCATACAAAGGCAGTCTGGGGGTATACAGGGACAGGCTAGGGGTAGACAGGGGATGTCTAAGGATATAAAGGGGGGTAGATAGGGAATTTGGGCGGGAATACAGAAGCAGTCTAGAAGTATACAAAGGCAGTCTAGGGGTATACAGTGCGGATGGGGGAAATGTTCCCCCCACTATAATGATATATCGAGAAATTAATCAGCACAGAATGTTGGACCTAAAGACGAGATGATGATGAGATTTATTTCCAAGAATTGCTGTAGACTGTCCACATTGTGTGTCCCTTCATGGTCCTGTGGTTATTCTTTCTTACCGTCATTACTGGTGGGTGCACACCCGGCACCTGGACTCACCTCTCACTTATATTTATACATCCCGGTGTGCGTCTTTCCATTCTTCGGGGAGCGTTCCCTAATGAAAGTAAAATATTTACTCCTAACAAACCACTGTCCTCCTGGGTGACTCATGTATTTGTTACCTAAATGTAAACGGATGAAACATTCCCTTTGTTTGGGGAACTTGTTGTAGCAGTACCTAAGCTGCGCCGACACACTGTGCAGCACTGTCACGATGCCGGCTGGCAGGAGGTGGATCCTCTGTGCCAGAGAGGGATTGGCGTGGACCGTGCTAGTGGACCGGTTCTAAGTCACTACTGGTTTTCACCAGAGCCCGCCGCAAAGCGGGATGGTCTTGCTGCGGCGGTAGTGACCAGGTCGTATCCACTAGCAACGGCTCAACCTCTCTGACTGCTGAAGATAGGCGCGGTACAAGGGAGTAGACAGAAGCAAGGTCGGACGTAGCAGAAGGTCGGGGCAGGCAGCAAGGATCGTAGTCAGGGGCAACGGCAGGAGGTCTGGAACACAGGCTAGGAACACACAAGGAAACGCTTTCACTGGCACAATGGCAACAAGATCCGGCGAGGGAGTGCAGGGGAAGTGAGGTATACATAGGGAGTGCACAAGTGAACACACTAATTAGAACCACTTGCGCCAATCAGCGGCGCAGTGGCCCTTTAAATCGCAGAGACCCGGCGCGCGCGCGCCCTAGGGAGAGGGGCCGCGCGCGCCGGGACAGGACCGACGGAGAGCGAGTCAGGTACGGGAGCCGGGGTGCGCATCGCGAGCGGGCGCCACCCGCATCGCGAATCGCATCCCGGCTGGAGGCGGTATCGCAGCGCACCGAGCCAGTGGATCTGACCGGAGTGCTGCAGTAGCGAGAGTGTAGCGAGCGCTCCGGGGAGGAGCGGGGACCCGGAGCGCTCGGCGTAACAGTACCCCCCCCCTTGGGTCTCCCCCTCTTCTTAGAGCCTGAGAACCTGAGGAGCAGACTTTTGTCTTGGATATTGTCCTCAGGTTCCCAGGATCTCTCTTCAGGACCACAACCCTCCCAATCGACCAAAAAAAAAGTTTTCCCTCTGACCTTCTTGGAGGCCAGTATCTCCTTTACGGAGAAGATGTCCGAGGAGCCGGAAACAGGAGTGGGAGAAACAAGTTTGGGAGAGAAACGGTTGATGATGAGTGGTTTAAGAAGAGAAACGTGAAAGGCATTAGGAATACGAAGAGAAGGAGGAAGAAGAAGTTTGTAAGAGACAGGATTAATCTGGCACAAAATTTTGAAAGGACCAAGATAGCGTGGTCCCAATTTGTAGCTAGGGACACGGAAGCGGACATATTTAGCGGAGAGCCATACCTTGTCTCCAGGAGAAAAAATGGGGGGAGCTCTTCTTTTCTTATCAGCAAACTTCTTCATGCGTGATGAAGCCTGTAAGAGAGAATTTTGGGTCTCTTTCCATATGGTGGAAAGATCACAAGTCACTTCATCCACAGCGGGCAAACCAGAGGGCAAGGGAGTAGGGAGGGGGGGAAGAGGGTGACGGCCGTACACCACGAAAAATGGGGATTTGGAGGAAGATTCAGAGACTCTGAAGTTATACGAGAATTCGGCCCATGGTAGAAGATCTGCCCAGTCATCCTGGCGGGAGGAAACAAAATGCCGTAAATAATCACCCAGGACCTGGTTAATTCTTTCTACTTGCCCATTGGATTGAGGATGATAGGCAGAAGAAAAGTTTAATTTAATCTTGAGTTGTTTACAGAGAGCCCTCCAGAATTTTGACACGAATTGGACGCCTCTGTCCGAGACGATCTGCGTGGGCAACCCGTGAAGACGAAAAATGTGTACAAAAAATTGTTTTGCCAACTGAGGCGCTGACGGAAGACCAGGAAGAGGGATGAAATGTGCCATCTTGGAGAATCGATCAACGACCACCCAAACAACAGTGTTGCCACGGGATGGGGGTAAGTCTGTAATAAAGTCCATACCAATCAGAGACCAAGGCTGTTCGGGGACAGGCAGAGGATGAAGAAGACCAGCGGGCTTCTGGCGAGGAGTCTTATCCCGGGCACAGACAGTGCAGGCTCGCACAAAATCCACAACATCCGTCTCCAGAGTCGGCCACCAATAGAAACGAGAGATGAGTTGCACGGATTTCTTGATGCCCGCATGACCTGCGAGATGGGAGGAGTGACCCCATTTGAGGATTCCGAGGCGTTGGCGTGGAGAGACGAAGGTCTTCCCTGGAGGAGTTTGCCTGATGGAGGCTGGAGAAGTGGAGATCAGGCAGTCAGGAGGAATGATGTGTTGCGGAGAGAGCTCTACTTCCGAGGCATCCGAGGAACGAGAGAGAGCATCGGCCCTAATGTTCTTATCGGCAGACCGAAAGTGAATTTCAAAATTAAATCGGGCAAAGAACAGAGACCACCTGGCCTGGCGAGGATTCAGCCGTTGGGCAGACTGGAGATAGGAGAGGTTCTTGTGATCGGTGTAAATAATAACTGGAAATCTTGATCCCTCCAGCAGATGCCTCCATTCCTCAAGTGCTAATTTAATGGCTAGTAGCTCTCGATCCCCGATGGAGTAGTTCCTCTCCGCCGGAGAGAAGGTCCTAGAAAAAAAACCACAAGTAACAGCATGCCCGGAAGAATTTTTTTGTAGAAGGACCGCTCCAGCTCCTACTGAGGAGGCATCAACCTCCAATAGGAAGGGTTTAGATGGGTCAGGTCTGGAGAGCACGGGAGCCGAAGAAAAGGCAGACTTGAGCTGTTTAAAGGCGTCTTCCGCTTGAGGAGGCCATGACTTAGGATTGGCATTCTTTTTGGTTAAAGCCACGATAGGAGCCACAATGGTAGAAAAATGTGGAATAAATTGTCTGTAATAATTGGCGAACCCCAAAAAACGTTGGATAGCACGGAGTCCGGAGGGGCGTGGCCAATCTAAGACGGCAGAGAGTTTGTCTGGATCCATTTGTAGTCCCTGGCCAGAGACCAAGTATCCTAGGAAAGGAAGAGATTGACATTCAAACAGACATTTCTCCATTTTGGCATAAAGTTGATTGTCACGAAGTCTCTGAAGAACCATGCGGACATGCTGGCGGTGTTCTTCTCGGTTGGCAGAAAAAATCAGGATATCGTCCAGATACACAACAACACAGGAATATAAGAGATCACGAAAAATTTCATTAACAAAGTCTTGGAAGACGGCAGGGGCGTTGCACAGGCCAAAGGGCATGACCAGATACTCAAAGTGTCCATCTCTAGTGTTAAATGCCGTTTTCCATTCATCCCCCTCTCTGATGCGGATGAGATTATAAGCACCTCTTAAGTCCAGTTTGGTAAAGATGTGGGCACCTTGGAGGCGATCAAAGAGTTCAGAGATGAGAGGTAGGGGGTAGCGGTTCTTTACCGTGATTTTATTAAGACCGCGGTAGTCAATGCAAGGACGTAGGGAGCCATCTTTTTTGGACACAAAGAAAAATCCGGCTCCGGCAGGAGAGGAGGATTTGCGGATAAAGCCCTTTTTTAAATTTTCCTGGATGTACTCAGACATAGCAAGAGTCTCTGGGGCAGAGAGAGGATAAATTCTGCCCCGGGGTGGAGTAGTGCCCGGGAGGAGGTCAATAGGACAGTCATAAGGCCTGTGAGGAGGTAGAGTCTCAGCTTGTTTTTTGCAAAAAACATCCGCAAAGTCCATATAGGCCTTAGGGAGACCGGTTACAGGGGGAACCACAGGGTCACGGCAAGGAGAACTGGGAACCGGTTTAAGGCAGTCCTTGAAACAAGAGGAACCCCAACTCTTGATCTCCCCAGTGGACCAATCCAGGGTTGGGGAATGGTGTTGAAGCCAGGGTAGTCCGAGGAGAATTTCGGAAGTGCAATTGGGGAGGACCAAAAACTCAATTTTCTCGTGATGAGGTCCGATGCACATTAGGAGGGGCTCCATGCGGAAACGTATGGTACAGTCCAATCTTTCATTGTTAACACAATTGATGTAGAGGGGTCTGGCGAGACTGGTCACCGGGATGTTGAACCTGTTGATGAGAGAGGCCAAAATAAAATTTCCTGCAGATCCGGAATCCAAGAAGGCCATAGTAGAGAAGGAGAAGGTAGAGGCAGATATCCGCACAGGCACAGTAAGACGTGGAGAAGCAGAGTTGACATCAAGGACTGTCTCAACTTTGTGCGGAGTCAGCGTACGTCTTTCCAGGCGGGGAGGACGGATAGGACAATCCTTCAGGAAGTGTTCGGTACCGGCACAGTACAGGCAGAGATTCTCCATGCGGCGTCGTGTCCTCTCTTGAGGTGTCAGGCGAGACCAGTCGACCTGCATAGCCTCCACGGCGGGAGGCACAGGAACGGATTGCAGGGGACCAGAGGAGAGAGGAGTCGGGGAGAAAAAACGCCTCGTGCGAACAAAGTCCATATCCTGGCGGAGCTCCTGACGCCTTTCGGAAAAACGCATGTCAATGCGAGTGGCTAGATGAATGAGTTCATGTAGGTTAGCAGGGATTTCTCGTGCGGCCAGAACATCTTTAATGTTGCTGGATAGGCCTTTTTTAAAGGTCGCGCAGAGGGCCTCATTATTCCAGGATAGTTCAGAAGCAAGAGTACGGAATTGTACGGCGTACTCGCCAACGGAAGAATTACCCTGGACCAGGTTCAACAGGGCAGTCTCAGCAGAAGAGGCTCGGGCAGGTTCCTCAAAGACACTTCGAATTTCCGAGAAGAAGGAGTGTACAGAGGCAGTGACGGGGTCATTGCGGTCCCAGAGCGGTGTGGCCCATGACAGAGCTTTTCCAGACAGAAGGCTGACTACGAAAGCCACCTTAGACCTTTCAGTAGGAAACTGGTCCGACATCATCTCCAAGTGCAGGGAACATTGAGAAAGAAAGCCACGGCAAAATTTAGAGTCCCCATCAAATTTATCCGGCAAGGATAGTCGTAGGCCTGAAGCGGCCACTCGCTGCGGAGGAGGTGCAGGAGCTGGCGGAGGAGATGATTGCTGAAGCTGTGGTAGTAGCTGCTGTAGCATCACGGTCAGTTGAGACAGCTGGTGGCCTTGTTGCGCTATCTGTTGTGACTGCTGGGCGACCACCGTGGTGAGGTCGGCGACAACTGGCAGAGGGACTTCAGCGGGATCCATGGCCGGATCTACTGTCACGATGCCGGCTGGCAGGAGGTGGATCCTCTGTGCCAGAGAGGGATTGGCGTGGACCGTGCTAGTGGACCGGTTCTAAGTCACTACTGGTTTTCACCAGAGCCCGCCGCAAAGCGGGATGGTCTTGCTGCGGCGGTAGTGACCAGGTCGTATCCACTAGCAACGGCTCAACCTCTCTGACTGCTGAAGATAGGCGCGGTACAAGGGAGTAGACAGAAGCAAGGTCGGACGTAGCAGAAGGTCGGGGCAGGCAGCAAGGATCGTAGTCAGGGGCAACGGCAGGAGGTCTGGAACACAGGCTAGGAACACACAAGGAAACGCTTTCACTGGCACAATGGCAACAAGATCCGGCGAGGGAGTGCAGGGGAAGTGAGGTATACATAGGGAGTGCACAGGTGAACACACTAATTAGAACCACTTGCGCCAATCAGCGGCGCAGTGGCCCTTTAAATCGCAGAGACCCGGCGCACGCGCGCCCTAGGGAGCAGGGCCGCGCGCGCCGGGACAGGACCGACAGAGAGCGAGTCAGGTACGGGAGCCGGGGTGCGCATCGCGAGCGGGCGCCACCCGCATCGCGAATCGCATCCCGGCTGGAGGCGGTATCGCAGCGCACCGGGTCAGTGGATCTGACCGGAGCGCTGCAGTAGCGAGAGTGTAGCGAGCGCTCCGGGGAGGAGCGGGGACCCGGAGCGCTCGGCGTAACAAGCACTAGTCCAGCAACCACACATCTACTACCAGTTAACCCCACTACCCAGGTGAAAGTCAAAGCCATGAGGTAAGCCTACAGTCTCGGGTGTTACTTCAGTCAAGTTAGTCAAGTCCAAGTCCCTAAAGTATAGTGTGGGCTATATACCAGTCAAGTCAGTCATATAAAGCACAATGAACTATAAGTCCCAGCAAGTGGATAAGCTTCCCGAAGTTCACCCTGCAACTCCTTCACACTAATCTGAGCTGTAACGGATTGTACCATCTTTCCAACCTCAGTAAAGCAAACCAGTTAACTGTAACCTCACCTGGGAGTTATTATTTGCCCCGTGCCTTGCACAGGTGAAGCTGGCCAACCTCGAGTGGTGTATAGGTCAACCACGCCCTGGCATCACGAAATGGTTAATTACACATTACCCCATCCGACACCACAGAAGCAAGACTGTTGAGACCCAATTAGTTCCTAGCAGGCTATAACTACCCTTACTACAATAAATAATTAAATAATAACTGACACAACAACAATTAAACTTTTTCTGTGGGTGGGAATCGGCCACAGCTTTATTTATAAAATTACTTCTATAAATAACAATTTAACTGTAACAAAGACACCGATTGGCTTCTTACCAACCCGAGAGGTGCTGCCACACCGTCCTGTGTGGAGGTCTACCCCGGGTTGACCCCGCTTTCACCGTCTTCTTACCGCCGTGGAGGAGACCAGTTAGCCCTATACTGGGCTCCGACCCCCACCCAAGAGATACTGGATAGCCAACACCTGGGGCCACCTCAGCCCCCCGGACACACCCAACACATTTCCTCTCCAGGAAATCCGCCCAACACATTTCTTCTCCAGGAAATCTGAGGTACCTGCCGCCAGGACCATTTTTTTGTTTTTTTGTTAAATAACTCGTGTGAACTCCACTCTCAGACTCGCCCATACACCGAAGAGTGCCGCAGCACTCGCACCACCTTGCGGAAAGCTGCTCTCAAAACAAAAATACATATGGGAAACATCAAACTGGGCGAAAATAGCAACACAACATGCAGATCGCCCGCGCCCCACCTGCAGCGCTACCCTCTCCGGAAACCAAGCCATCTCCGCCGGCCCCGATACAAAAAGAGAGCAAATCCTGAACTCACAAAACCCCATCCTATCAAAGAAAAGTCAAAACCCAAAACATACAAAAAAACGGAAACTGAATAATCGGGGGTGGGGAGCAAAAAGAAAAAAAGGGGGGGGGGGGGGCACCGCTGCCCAGTCAACAATAGGATGACAA
The DNA here is from genome assembly GCF_029499605.1 of Hyla sarda. Classification (NCBI taxonomy): domain Eukaryota; kingdom Metazoa; phylum Chordata; class Amphibia; order Anura; family Hylidae; genus Hyla; species Hyla sarda. The sequence goes on from NC_079193.1 coordinate 360,323,023, forward strand.
CGGAAAAAACTGTCATTCGCAGACCCTCATGCAGCACAGGCTGCGTGACCCGGATCGTAGCAGTCTCGGACTGAGGGGCCTTTTTTTTTTCTTTTTCTTTTTTTTAACTCTTCGTGAAACCACAAAATAGGCACCCAAAAACACAGACACCCAAGTCCCATGGAAGAAGACGAGGAGAAAGGAAGTGCCCCATCCACATAGCCCCGAAAAAAGCTAGCGCAAAACATCGGATCAGAAAAAACTACGCAAAAGCGACAACCAAAAACCCGACCCGCAGCTGCCACCAAGCAACCCA